>NC_056524.1:223781459-223800860 GCF_019175285.1 Sceloporus undulatus
TCCTTCCTTCCTTCCTTCCTTCCTTCCTTCCTTCCTTCCTTCCTTCCTTCCAGCACACTAAACATGAGGCTTCTGGAGTTTATCACTGAAACTCTAAATTTTTATCACATTGGAGGCCAGAGTTGATATGCTACTTCTCCCACACTCCATCCCCATCTTTTGAGGGATTCAACCAGCAGAATTTAGAGGAGAGTTTGGTTTTTCTCAACAGTATATATCAAATTGTAGATAAGTCATGCCAAGTAAGTGGACAGGTAGGCGCTCTCTCTCTCTCTTTCTCTCTCCTTCCCTCCCCACTAAACATCACAGCACAGAATACAAGCAATGGTCCCTCTGTTTAGAGGAGCCCTCTGGCTTCTTCCCCACAGCCCATTACTGCAAAGGTGTCAATCTTGCCCATTGGAAAGGCTAAGCAAAATTTGCAACACACTAATGTCCAAAGCTGGTGAGGAAAGCAAGCCTTTGTAAAGCTACTCCCATCACAGCTGTCAGTGAAAACCAGAGCTCAGTATGCTAATGAAGCAAAACCTCCTTTAAAGTTACACCCCTCTCTTCCCGAAGGACCCATGCATCAAACTTTTTCCTTTTAGTGCATCCTAGTTCCCTCGGGTCATCCCCATGTGGTTGCTGCCAAATAAAACATTGCTAAGGAGAACATATGCAATGCAGGCTGCAGGGGTCAACGCTGAAATCTCACACTAATGGAAACTGAAGTTTAAACCTTCTGCTGTTAATACCTGTGGAAATGAGAGAAATACATTTATCTCCTGAAGGAGGAGGAGGAGTTGCGGTATTGGTCAGTATCTCATAGTTTTACAATCTGCAGCATTACTCTTAATCCAATATTCAGGATATTCTTAGATATGAGTAGCTAGAGGCTGAAGACACAGACACAGAGTTATGTGAGTTTAGCTCCACAAACACTGAGAGGCTACTTGTCTCCTTCTCTACTTACCTGGGGCACTTTCTTACTGGGAACTTTGTCCCACAACAAGGGAGGTATGCATACTATATAAGAGAGAAATCCCTCTCTACTTTTGGAAATAAATTGTTACCAATGCTTTTGTTTGAGAGTTTGAGCATTGGATTATGACTCTGGAGTCCAGGATTTGAATCCCCACTCAGCCATGGAACCCCACTGGGAGAGCTAGGGCAATTCACATTCTCTCAGCCTCAGAGGAAGGCAACGGCAAACCTCTTCTGAACAAATCCATATTAAAACCGTGGTAAGTTAAGGCTCATTTGCCCTCCATGCAGTCCCAACTTCTGATCTGAATCAGGGAAATCCATATCTATAATTCACATTGCTAAAATATGATCCATTTAATCTGAAGGGTTTTATATATTGTTAACAGAGACTGGTTGCAGGTTTTCCAAACACTCTTATCATGGTCTTCCCTATCACATAAAAACTGGTTGGTCTCTCTCTGTCAAGCACTGAAACCAAGATTTACATGCAAAGTCTGTGTGCTAGCCCTGACCTAGGGCCTTTCCCATAATGCAAACTGTAGGGCCAAGAGCCAAAAAAGGAGCCAGTTTTTAAAATACTTTGCCTATGGTAGTACCTCAGGTGTGGGCAACATTTGGATTAAAAATACACACTCATTTCCTCCACCATGTGCAAGCAAATATTGAAAAATGGCCCATATCCCCAACACACACTGGGAGAAAAGGCAGTTTGAGGTTGTTTTCTGTATGCATAATAATATTGGATTTGTTCCACAGTCTCTTTATGTGAGAGAGTAGAATTGCTCTGAAAACTTACTTTTTTGGACAATGACTCCCCATGATCATTCTGGTGGGGCGGGGGTCTTGGAGCTGTAGTGCCCCATCCCAGTACTAGAAATAAGTCCATATCAACATCAGAGACTAGTCACATGGCCTTGGAGGATAAGGTGCCACTTTTTTGGTAGAATTTATGGGGTTCCAGCTCCTCTGGCAGCCTCTTCCCTGTTCCGAAAGGAGGAAAGGCCTTGTTACACTAAGAAAAATCTATCTAGTACAGACTTTCTTTGCCTGACTCATCTTTGCCTTGTGCTTGGTGTTGCCTTTTACAACACTGCCAAAGGCAACCCACTAAAAGTCTGGCTCAATTACAAAGGATAGGAGCATTTTACAGCTACTCCATACGAACTGGAGTGGAGCCAGTGTGGTCTGGATGGGGGCAGGGGAGCGGCTGAAATATGCAAGAGGGATGTGAGATTATATTGATTTAACTCCTTTTAAAGAAAAAACTCACTTGACAACAAGCAATGAAAAGGGGGGATAGTATACAACTAAGGCATGTTCTCTAAAACCATATGCTGGGCAGGATCTCAGGTGGATTATAAAATTATTACATAATACTATTACAAGCTACAAAACTACACCCCAACACATTAGGGTAACAAAGGGAAAAATTAAAGTGGGAAGCAAAGAAATAAGATGAGAGATGTGAAGGGGTGGGATTCATTTTAGCATTTCCAAGTTAAGGAGGTGCCAAATACAGACTCCACCAGAACCAAGGGCATGTGGGTGTATATGGGTGGTGGTTGGGGAGAAGTTCCTGTTCCACCTAGCACTATTTTGGGCACATGAAATCCTTCTCCCCCTGCACCGAACCTACCGTTTGCTCTGGCATATCTGGCATATCCGGGAGTGCTGAGGGTTAGCGATGTTGCCAGTGTGGGAGCAACATCGATTCAGCATTCCCCAGTGACATGGGGCAAAGATGCGCATTTGCGCATAACCGGCTCCTTAAATGGCGGACACACTGTAAGCCGGTTACCCCTTTGTCATCCCAATAAAGTTGTGGCCTTTTTCTTGCCAAATGGTTGTCTGCTGTGTTATTTGCACCCTCTCCCCTTCCTCAGAAAATGTTATTTTAAATAGACAGTTAAATAGACACATTGCGCTGAACTTTAAAAAATTATCCTTGGGGATATTGTTATATAGGAAATTGTATGTTGAGGGCCGACACTTCAAAGTTTACCAATATACCACTACCTCGGATGCACCACCATGTTTCTCTAATATTGGTACAACCCCCATCATCCTCATCCTCACCACCACCACCATCTTGATTTGTCTTTTCTTGCTTTACTAAGAGCATGCCCTGAAGATGTGTGCAAATTTCTATCATTTTATAATGCAGAGATGGGGACAGGATCATACTCATCTCAATGAGATGCATTTGGTCCAACACGTTATGAAAGCCATTTCCTTAAGGCCTCAGCCAGAATGGCCAGAAGTATGGGACTGTGTGAGCTACAATACCAAGTGCTGGGAGGGCCAAAATTTCCCCAATTGTTTTAAATTGTTCTTTAATGCCATAATATATACTAGGTACCTTTTAAACCCCTAAAATGTGAATTACATTTTTATTAAATCTATTACTACAGTACTTTACTTTTATCCAGCACTAAAAATGATGTTAGGCTCAAACATGCATGTGTGTGACACAATTCCTGTCTGTGGTGCTGCAGTCCAATATAAAAGATCAGGACAAGTCAAGATTTGATTTCAAAAAGTAGCATTAACAAGAGGACAGAGGAACAGGTGAGAAAGAAGTTTTGTAGAGAAACACTTTCATGCAGGCAAGGAGGTAGAGAAGGCCAAGGCTATCCACTCTGTCTCCAAGTGTCTTCTGCATTGCCACGTTTTTCTCTCCCTCTTTTGTTTATGAGCTGTGACTTGAAAGATCATGCAGCACTCATCCAAACGGCAGGTTTGGCCCCAGAGCAGCCAGTCATTGACCCCTAAGTCTTAAGGCAAATGTTGGGAAGGCCTATGACCCCAGGGGTCAGACTGCTTGCAGGATCCTGTTAATAGGCTGGATGGTGGCCACAGCTGGGGCCACAAAGCACCTGAGGATGGGTACTATCCCCTCTACCTGATGTCACCCCAGCTCCTCCAATAAGGATTCTGCCAGTAAGATGACACTTTCCTTCAGTACCCAAATTTCTAGTATTGCAGACACTGAAAATCATTCATAACTAGAACTTGCTGTGTTTTCATTCCCTTAGAATCTTCACTTTTCCCTTTTCTTTGGATGCATAAACTTTGTTTTTAAATACTCAACTGAAGCTTTAAGTTCCTGCAATGATAGAAATTTGGGGACTTTAGAAAAATGTCACTAAAGAGACAAGCAGTATCACAGAGAAGCACTAACTTTAGGCCCGGAACAGATGGGCCGAATGTGCCATGCTGGCACCGATTCTAGGGTTATGGACCATGCACCAACCACATGGTCCCTAACCTAGCATGGCGCAGTGGTGGACTAATGGCGGTGTCCTGTGTACACAGGTACCGCCATTTTGATGTAAGCAACGTGCAGCATATACACGTAGCTGTGCGTTGCTTATGTTGCAAGTGTGCCATTGGTGCACTTGTGACATCGGCTTGGTGCCATAAAAAGAACCCGTTTTTCCTGGTTTCTTTTACTCCGGAGGGAAGTAGCATGGTTTGGCGGCTGTGGCTTCCCTCCAGAGGGAAAAAGGCCGCCGGCAGACCACCTTTTTGGAATGGTCTGTCCCAGGCCTTACTTATTTTGAATGCAATATACATAATGGAAATATATCTTGTATACAAGTGTAGTAAATACAGTTCATATGCTAGGTGTGCAAAAAACTTTTGAAAAATCTAAAGAAGAACAACAACAAGCAGGTTTCTTGACTTTCGGGAAACTCTGATTAGGAGAATCATGGACTAACAAGAATCTTCACTGTTTGGTCTTACTCTGCACACAAAATCACACTTAGGATTTTGTTTTGTTTTTGGCATGGAAAGCAGTGGTTTCTGTGCACAAAGCATAATTTTCTGACCAGAAAGTAATACAGTGGTACCCCGGGATACGAAAGCACCGCCTTACGAAATTTCCGGGTTACGAAAAAAATCAATAGGAAAAAACTGTTCCGGGTTACGAAAATTTTTTTGGTGCTTTTCGGCGCTATTTCGCACGAAATCGCGGCTTTTCCCCATTAGCGCCTATGGCTTTTTCGGCTTACGAAGGATTTCGGGTTACGAACGCGGCGGCGGAACGAATTATTTTCGTAACCCGGGGTACCACTGTAGTAATATAATAATGTTAATAATGAAAACTAGTGTTTTCTGTGCAGAAATCATATGGGACTTTTACACAGAATAAGTATTGAACTGAAGTTTTTGAAAAATCTCTCACAGAGAGAAGAAACTTGATGCAACCAGTCACAGAAGATAAAAGTAGTAATCTGATTCAGGATAAGCGAGCTTCCTTTGTTCCAAACACATAACAGGGAATTGCTAGGCCTCTTATTACAAAATAATCTCAACTTTATCACACAGCCTCAACTGCATGGTCCTCAGTCCTCACTATTTTATAATGTAATATTAAACATATAGTACTTATTTTGATGGGTCATCCTTCAGATGAAGTACTGTATGCATAGGTTACAGGTGAGACAAACAGGACATCACATTATATCAGGGTGGGCAACATGTGGCCCTCCAAATATGGGTGCACTGCATTTCCCAGCATTTCTTACCATTGGCTTTGGTGGCTTGGACTAATGGGAGCTGCAGCCCAACAACATTTGAGGACCATTCTTTGCCCACCTGTAATTTAAACAGAGTGCCTCTGCATTTGAAGGTGATGCATACCAAAATCGGGCTTACCACTGTATCATCTGCAGATGAGAACAAGGCCTGGCTGGGAGTATAAGTAAAGCAATGGCTCCATTAGCTCAGCCCTACTTCCCACAACAGCCAGTGGTGCCTAAAAGGTCAGTCTTGGATGTAAGTCAGGAACATTAAAATGCCCACCCAGCCATGATACTTATTGGGGTGGGTTCATGTTAAGACAGTGGGTTAGCTTAAATGGATTCAAAGAGTTACTGCAGGAATAAAATAAGAACCTCATGCAGCCACTGACTCTTCACACATCTGAAAGGGAAGTGTGGGATACAAACAGGACAAACCAATAATACAAAGCATCCCAACCAGATGGCTACCCAGTTTTTTCTTGAGATTTTCAAGCAAGATGATTCCAACCCCCCTCTAAATAGTCATAAAATATTTAAACAAGATTTGCCTTTGTATGAAGCCATGGCATCTCTTGGCCTTTTGAACCATAATTTCTCCATGAGACACACAAAAAAGTGTCACAAGAAAGATAAATTATTTGAAAAACTTGTCAACCTAATCCAATCCACCCTTCTGCAATCCACCCAATCCATTTGATCTTCTTTTCTACAAAGAAATAAGCATGATCTTTCATGGCTGTCTCTCCTCATGTCATCCTTGTAGATTCCACATAGTTGGTTTTCTCCAAATTCTTTTGAACTTGTCAACATCTTTCCAGGCATCACAGCTCGGGAACTGAACATCATATTCCGGATGAAGTCTTCCCAATGCTGTGTTGCTCATTAATTATATTCAAATGTGCAAATTAAACACAGCCTTCTTGCTAATTATGTGTAGTATAGTCTATTCTAACTAGCATGTTGCTCTCTCCTAGTCTATCTACACATATGGGGCTCTCAGCTGTGAAGGTTTTCTTGTACTGTTGTGGCAAGCCAAAGGCACATTTCTGTGGAAATCCATACAACTAACATTTTCTTATTCCTTCTATGTTTCCTACAAGTAGTTTGTACTGTCCTGGCTTGACCTGCTTTCTCCCACTCAGATGGTTGAATACCATCACTATTGTTTGTAAGGCATTATTTCCAGATCTTGGAAAACAGGTGGGATGGTGGTGGCAATATATATTTGTATTTTCAAAACTGAGAATCAAAGTTTATTGCATTTTATTACTTTTCCTGTTCCCTGCTAGCCTAAGGGCCCTTCAGGGTAAAACCTAATACCCAATGAGTACAACTGGAGAGTCTTCGTTGCAGTTACATCTTAAAACAACATGCAGACTACAATATGAGTTTAGGACTGAACCATCCCTTCTCCTTTTGTTCTTGCTTTTTATAACATTTTGCCCAATAAAGGAGGTGGATGTCTCAAATCTTTGTGTAGATTTTTGTGCCTTTTTGGATAACCTAAGAAAAGAATTGCTGCATGAGGATATAAACCTTTCTTTGGGCCTGTACAGACAGGCCAAAATAAAGCTGCTTTGGGTCTCTTCAGAGGTATGCTCTTTAAATGATACATGTGTCTTAAGAGGCCAGAAGTTGCACCAAAGCTGTGCTCCAGTCTTTAGCACTGGAGCATGGCTTTGGTGCGGCTTCTGACCTCTTAGGACACATGTATCTTTTAAAGAGCATACCTCCAAAAAGACCTGAAGCAGCTTTATTTTGTCTGTTTGGGCCCTTTATTTCATTCTCACACATAAAGACAAAAAATACAGTTTTACTCCATTGAGTGAGATTATGAGAGGGTTTTCAACCATTTTTTCTTATTTCGGGACATTTCTGTGCAAATTGCATAAAGGGATGTTTCTTACAAATACAAGGTTTTTTCTTTAAAAAATATTATTTTAAAATGCACAAACCTTTATTTTTTTGAAAAAAAAAAAAAACTCCTGAAAAGCAAAACATAATTTTAAAAAATCTTGCAAATGTTGATATTTTTTCAAATTGAGATACCCTTTCTTGTCAAGGACCAGAAACCACCCCTGTTAACATATGATTTTGGAAATGTTCTTATAACCAATACCTATTGCTGGGTTTTACATGACAAATCTGTCTGTTTCACTTTCTTTGTTGTTGTTTTTTGTCCCTTCAAATTGTTTCCAAGGTATGACGATCCTAAGAAAATCCATCATGGGGTTTTCTTCACAAGACCTGTTTTTTTTTAAGATGCCTTTGAGTTCCTTTGAGGTTGAGAGAGTGTGACTTGCTCAACATCCCCCAATGGGTTCCCATGGATGAGAGGGGATGCTGGCTCTCATTATTTTTTAAGACATCAATTTGTTCTCTTATCTTTCTGCATCAGTTTGAAATGCATCTAGCAAAAGTATACACAGAAATACATATGCACTTTTACTAATATTTGCATTTTGTAAGCAACTTCCCCTGATGTATGAATTCTTTTAAAAAACAGAGAATTGCTTTGCAAAATTTCGTGACGTATAAATACACAAGGATAACTGCATTCTATTTGTGTATTAATTTAGCAAGTGTGAATTAGGTCAGTTTGTATTAAAATGTTAAATAAATACATTTCTCCCCATCCTAATTTAGAGCCTAAAATGTATAAGGCCTCATCCAAACTGAGAATCTATTCCATCTATACCAGTGTTTCCCAAACTCTGGTCTTCCAGATGTTTTGGACTCCAGCTCCCAAAGCCTCAGCTATTTTGGCCAATGGTTTGGGATTCTGGGAGCCAAAGTCCAAAACACATGGAAGGCCAGAGTTTGGGAATCACTGACCTACACACTGAGTTTGCTTGGAATGACATCCTTCTAGAAGGTGTTTCCTAAGCATTGCCTAAGGAATCATGAGCCACATTCCTGGTGTGCCCTGCTGGTAGTATTGGGAGATTTGAAGTTCACAATAGGTTACTCATACATGAGAAACATAATACTGTAAACCCTTGGTATCTACTGGAGTTTGGTTCCAGAACCCCCCCCCCCCATGGATACCAAAATCCATGGATGTTTAAATCTCATCAATTACAGTAGATAGTAAAATGGTATCCCTTATATAAAATGGCACAATCAAGGCTTGCTTTTTGTAATATATGTACACATGTTACGTATGTATGGTCGGTTCTTCATATCTTTGGATTCTTTATCCTCAGATTCAAGAATCCATAACTTGAATATATATATATATATATACACACACACACACACACACACACACACACACACACACATATATATATATATATTCAAGCCATGGATTCTTAAATCTGAGGATAAAGATTCCAAGGATATGAATTGCTGGCTGTACATATGTATCCCATGAGCTGGGAAGTTTCTGGTGTGGAAAGGAAGTTATTGTTGCAGTAATGGGGTGCCTTCAGGTTGTTTCCAACTTATAATGAACCTAAGGCAAACCTATCATGAGATTTTCTTGGAAAGTTTCTTCAGAGAGGCTTTTCTCTGAGGTTCAGATAGTGTGACTTGCCCAAGGTCATCCTTATTACAACTCTGTGCAAATCTACAGCGCTAAATAAATAAATAAATAAATAATCTTCTGTCACAATTTTCAAAGATCCTCCAAGTCAATTAGGTAGAGCTGTCTTTAAGCCTGAAGCCTCTAAGACTCTAAGAATTAGGTGGGAATATATACAGTGCTCCTGTTTTACATTGTAGCCAGCTCTGCCCTTCACCAGACTACTCTATTCCGGCCCAACACACTAAGAACTTTATCGCACACTTTTTTTTGCCCATTACGGGAACTGGGACTCTCGTGTGCGCACACGACCGGCCAAAAATGGATTTTGTCACACGCCAAAGCATCCTCCAAAAGGCCCCATTCCATTCCCCAGCGCCAAGCCATCCTCGTTCAGTGCTGAGGAGCGCTAAATGTTCTGGTCGGAAGTTTTTGGACCAAGGAAAATGGCACCCGTCAGCACTAAACGCTTGGCACCGGGGGATGGAATGGGGCCTTTTGGAGGACGCTTTGGTGTGCGATAAAATCCGTTTTTGGCTGGTCACGCGCGTACATGAGTGTCCCCTTCCAATTCCTGTAATGGGCAAAAAAAGGTGTGCGATAAAGTTCTAAGACAGCATGATCACTGGCCATGTTCAGTCTTCATTGAACTGTTTGTAAGGAATCTAAGGCGGGTTACAGACCGCCTATTTGGGGCGGGCTGTACCCGCCCCTTTCTCTGGTATATCGGGGCCTCAGCGGCCAGAATGGCAGCCGCTGAGGCCCCGATCTGCCGCTTTTGAGGCTGCGGGGAAGCGGCAAAACGCCGCTTCCCTGCAACCTGAAAAGGGGTATCCTTGGGGCTTCAAGCCCCAATGACACCCCGTGGCGGCGGGGAGGGAGAGAAAGGGGCCACTTGGCCCCTTTCTCCCTTGCTTCGCTGGGCGCAGCCGTCTGAAGCAAAGCGGCACCTCCAAAATGGAGCTCCTTCCTGGTTCGCGCAAAAGGCACCCTAGAGGCGACGCGGCTGTGACGTTCTCATGATGGCGGCCGTCTGGAACGGCTGCCGTCATTTTTTACGCGCAGAGCGCGTATTAGGGTTAGGGAGGTGCAGAAGCACCGCACCTCTCTAACCCTAGTACGCGCTCCGCGCGTACTTTAATGGCGGTCTATAACTCGCCTAACTTCTTCACATATTTTTTTCTTAAGGACTGCCTGTACTTTGGCAAACTCTGGAGTTTTCCCATGCCTCCTGATACTTCCTTCTTGTGTGTAACTGACATTATTTTGAACATATAAGGACCACCACTCTTATGTGGTATTGCAGAATGGACAGTGCACTTCAGACTATAGATGGGGACACTTCAGCTTTTTTACTGGTGTGTGTTTAACAAAGTCATAAACTTAGGGATGCCATAACCCGGTGGCCACCGTGAAAATCACGCTTTTGGGGGCCCCTCCCGGTCACGGTCCAGTTTGGCCCCCAGCAATGCATTGGTCCCGGCCCCACGCACAGGCCTCTGAAGCAGGAGCTCGTCCCCTGCTTTGTTGCCAGCCGGCCATTGGCCAGCTGCCCAAAGGGTATGGGCTCCTCTGCGTGCGCCTCCCAGGCGTCAGCAGGGGCCAGGGACAGCGGCGGCCGGCCCCGCGTGCTTTCCTGGCCTTTAAGGAGGCCTGGGACTCCTTAAAGGCCAGGGAAGAGGGAAGAGGCTGGCAGCGATCGCAGCCGGCTCTCCCTCTCTTTCCTGGCTTCTAAGGAGGCTGGAGCCTCCTTAAAGGCCAGGGAAAAAGAAGGAAGCCGGTGGTGATCGCAGCTGGCTCTCCCTCTCTTTCCTGGCTTCTAAGGAGGCCTCGGTCTCCTCAGAGACCAGGAAGGAGGGACACTTTTTTATGTAGGACACTTTTTTATTAAATGGAGGATGCCCCATGCCCCTTCCTGGCCTTTAAGGAGGTCTCGGTCTCCTTAGAGGCCGGGAAGGGGCGTGGGGTGTCCTCCATTTAAAAAAAAAACACGGGGGGGGGGGAGTGTCCTACATTTGAAAATGTTGTCCTACATTTGTCCCGGTCTGGCGGTCCTGTGGTATGGCAACCCTACATAAACTAGATGATCCAAAAACAACAGAACAGGAAGAAATTCCTTGCTGTGCCAATTTACCATGTAGGAACAGATTTAGAAAAAGGTAGCAAGCCTCCATCTTCAGTCCATTCAAGCACAAAATCAGAGCTTGGAAAAGTTACTCTTTTGGATTACATCTAGATCTGCCCCTCCCCCCCTAGTATGGCTATGGAGAAGCAATCTGAAAATGTAACTTCCCAAACTCTGTCATCTCATCATTCTTTTGCATTGTTTAACCAGGACTGGGTTACTGGATGGAGGTGGGGGGACTGATTTGCTTCCTGATTTTCCACTTTGCCCCAGGCCTTTTGATACTACTGCAATTGGGTCAAGAAAAATAAACCATGGTTCACAGGAAATTGTGTTCTGTTGTCTCCTAGTAGGATGAAAGAAAGTGAATTCCCATCACTGATGGCCCTAGATAACCCCTTACTCATTTGAATATACCAGTTCAAGGGAGTGTGCCCCACCTGCTGCAAATTCTAGGGCTAAGCCAAATGTGTGATCACCATCTTTCAGAAACACTCTCAGCAGTGGCAAGAAGAGTACACTTTTGGTTCAATTGTTCATGATAACCACTGTTAAAGACTAAAGCTGATTATTTTTGAATGAAACACCCAAAATCTTCATTTTCATCTAAAAAAGTAACTTTTCCAACCTCTACCAGAAGTAATGCCCAAGCTTGTTTTGTCTCAGAAGACACCACCAAGCATCTTAGTGATATTTTAATGAATAGATTTATTGTAGCATAAACATTTATGGCACAGAGCCCACCTAACACATTATGTACGTGACTTAGTCCATTAAAGCTTTTGCTATAGTCACAGGCATGACAAGGCTGTCTTATTTCCTAAGTCTTACAGCTTCATGAGCTTACCTATGTGATCCACATCTGGCTTATGATAATGAGAGATAGGTAGATTCCATGCATCCCTACCAACGTCTACTTTGCAGTTTTTACACTTCAGTTATTTCTTAGGCACTTCACCACTTTATATGTTACAAAATAATGATTGGGGAGGCAGCATTAGAAAGGCTTCAAGACAAGCCTGAGACAAGCCCAGTATTTACTCCCAGGGCTAAGGAAGATCCCATCACTTCTTTAGCCCCTATCTCTGATGGAATATTATACCTGAAGGTGCCTGGTACTGTGACTACCAGTTGCCTAAAAGTACAGAGACTGCTAGCATGCCTCTTACCACCTCTCAATGGCTCTGAGATGCTGCAGGGAGCGCAACAGTAGCACTTGGTAAATACCTGACTTCATGTATTATTTCAAAATTTCAGCACAAAGAAGTTGGGGGCTCCTCAGTGGGAAGAATGCGCTGAATGAGAGAGAGCCTTCTTTGCTGTGGCACCCCAGTAGTGCAATGCCTTCCCTTTGGAGGCCTGATGCTAGTTTTACTCTGGGACCAAGTTAAAACATGGCACTTTATTAAGGCTTGTTGTTGTGATGTTGTGTGCCTCCAAGTCAATTTTGACTTATGGTGACACTAAGTCAAACCTATCATAGGTTTTCTTGCTAAGTTTCTTCAGAGGGGGCTTGTCACTGCCATCCTCTGAGGCTGAGAGAATGTGACTTGCCCAAGGTCACCCCATAGGCTTTTATGCTTGAGCGAGAATTGAACCCTGATCTTGCATTGTAGTCCAACCACTACACCATGCTGGCTCTCAAAGTAAGACAATTGGGCCCTAACGTATTTATACCAAAACATTAAACTGTTTTAACCTTTTAAATCTACTTTGACTTGTTATATTAATATGCTTTTAATATGTTTTATTTATGCTAACTGTCTTAAGTTTCACAGTTTTAAATTGTTAAATGGATTTTACCTGTATGCCACTCTATGATTCTGTAATATACAGCAGAATATAAATATTTTAACAACTGCTATCATTGCTTCCATTCCTACTTCTAGGGCAAAGGTATGTCCTGTTGACCTGCAATGCTTGCTTGGCCAAGAAAACCATTTCTCAGAGTAGCTGATCTGCAGCCATGCACAAGTGCAGTACTCATTTCTAAACAAAATGAATGGTCCAGGACAACACCCAAGTTTGCTATGTTTTAACAAAAGAAAGCTAGCATGGTGTAGTGGTTGGAGGGTTGAAGTGGGACACTGAGCACACTGAAACATACAGAGTGAACCTGGGCCAGTCATTCTCTCACTCAGAGTTATTGGGAGGAAAAAATGGAGAGGAGGACAGCCATGTACACTGCCTCGGGACATAAATATAACTACCTAACAAACAAACAAACAGAGCTTGGCATGAGGAGAAGTAGAGCCAAGAAAGAGCTCCCAGTCGTATGCAATTTTCAAGAAGGATATATTTCCAAAAATTCTTCTCATAAGCAAACATGTTTATAAAGGAAATGCCAACAAGTAGGTAAGCTGAGCTGGCTTTGGGAGAGCTCACATTTTCATTTTAATGAATTTTAAGGTACATAACCTTGGGGTACAGCCTACAGAAGCTTATATTTGCATACAATTGTTAATCCATATGGGAGAATGCACATATATTGTCACTTGTATACAGTTTTGTGTAACAGTATTTTGCTCGACATAGATCTGAGGAATGCATGTTTGGCAACTTCTTCCTGGAGAAAGTATACACAACAAGAAGATCCACTTGCTTGTCACAGGTGATGAGAATGGACAGAACTGGAAGCAGCATGGAAGCAATAGAAATGAAAATGGGTCTTAAATACTTAAATCATCAGGACTAATTGCCATCCAAGGGGGTGAAGCTTCAGGTTGGCTCAACTGCAACACTCTCCTCCACTGACTTATTTATGGGCAAAGCAACTGGATTGCGTAACAGATTCTCCAGAGGTAATTTCAACATCCACTATTCTCTTCAGGAAATTAGATTTTGTTTGGTCACCACTGTAAGCAATTTCCTGTCCCGTGCCATGCCAGGGAAATAAAAAATTTCAGTCACCTAGTTCTTACACCTACTTACTTTTTGCAAACATATCTAGATTTCACCCAACCACAGCAGTAGTCCTGTAGCGGTAGTGGCTACCCTACAGTATAAAGCTTGAGCACAAATCATCTTTACAGTGCATGAAAATTCCCTACAGTTACACTGATTCATGGATATAGGTAATAGAATTGCTGGGAGAGGTCAAGGCATACGCAGATTGTCCTTCAGCTTTGACTCCCCCCCCCACCATTCCCTTCTCCTTTTGTGTCGTGTCTTCTTAGATTGTAAGCATGAAGGCAGGGAACCGTCTAATTAAATGATTTTATGTACAGTGCTGTGTAAATTTACAGCACTATATAAATAAAGCTTAATAATAATAGCATTATATCGCCTTGGCTGAAAAGTATAATAGCCTAATATAGCAAAGACTCTCAGATTCTCAGCATCCTGTTACAGCTTTGATGGCTTAAATTAAATTAGACTGTTTGACTGTCCCCAAGTAAATCCAGATGGCTTTGGAAGAGTATGAAGAGACTTTTTAAAAAAACGTATATATAAAGTAATTCATTGCTAGTGTGGGACGAAGCAGTACTCATGGAATGAAAGTGGGTCCTTTCACCTTCCAAAGTGGCTAGTCAGGCTGGAAAGAGCAAGACTGATCTAAAATCTGAGAATCCATGGATGCTGGAGACAGTGGCTTGGACCCCAAGATAAACTGACTGAAGGAAGCTCATGAAAGCAAGTGTTCAGGTCTCCTCCATTTACTGGGACTCTTAAAAATGTCTTCTCAGGATCAGCACCCCTCTTGAATAGAGTGGGATGGGGCATCAATAGAGGAAAGCAGGGGGTGTACATGAAACGACAGTACAAATAATCTATATCAGTGTTCCCCTTCAACCATGATTGGTACTAGATTATTTAAAAGATGCTTGAGTGCATTTCAAGGGATCAAGATACTTATATGCTTTTCCTAGCAATCCCAAAAGTTTAAAGCCAACCTAAGCATAAGGCTGTGTTATCTAACTATCTTGGCTAACAGAAATTGATTCTGGTTGCAAAACATCTGGTTCACTGACTATGTGGTTTCCAAGGCAGTTAGTGGTATACTTATTACAATCTTGAAAATCTGCTTTTGGGGGTACAGAAAAGAGTAGGATTAAAGTTTAAAGATCATGGTTGCATGGGGGGAGCGGGGAAAGGCTTAAAAATATGACAAAATGTTTTTAAAACCCAGAAGATAAACAGCAAAGATGCTGCTTTTCCAAAATTCATTTTTTAAATTCCCCATATGATTTTGTGGAATACTCTTAAAAGCTCTTCTTTGCAGCTAGTGAATCTTAACCCAGGAATGGGAATCATGCATCCTTCCAGATATTCTTGAACTGTAACACCCAGCATTTCTCCAACCTTATCTTGCTAATTTAGGCCACTGACCTTGTTAGAAAACATCCAGCAAAGAGAGGCAGGTTTCATGCGGATATGCAGAAGCAGCAACTTTTATTACATTGAAATTGGCCAAAATGGATATGAATGGTGGTCTTCCTCAACAACAGAGACCTGGTGGCGCAGTGGTTAAATGCCTGTACTGCAGCCATTCACTCAAAACTACAAGGTTGCGAGTTCAAGACCAGCAAAAGGTTGCTAAAATGAGTACCCAGACTGTTGGGGGCAAATTAGCTTACTTGCTAATTAGCTTACTTGCTGTTCACCGCTATGATCTTTGGAATAGCGGTATATAAATAAAACAAATTATTATTATTATTATTATTAATTTCAGGTGTCTTATAGTGATTCTCACCCTTGGCCCACCCCATGTTTGGGAGTTCAATTCCCAGAATCCCTGACCAATAGGGCTACCAGCTATGGCTTCTAGAAGATGGAATCCAAAGCATCTAGTGGACTAAAGGTTGAGGACCATTATCGTCATATATCAGCAGAAGTAAGATATTCAGTGAACATACTTTCAAGTTGCCACAACAAGGTCACCAAAAATGGTGCAAAAAACATATTTCTTTGGAGTATTAACAGCTGGGAAGTGGGGATGGAGAGGCACTTTTGTTTGTTATCGTGTGCCTTCAAGTCTTGGCAACATTTGCTAAGAGGGAGTTTGCCCTTGTTTTCCTCTGTGGCTCAGAGAAAGTGACTTGCTCAAGGTCACCCAGTGGTATTCAATGGCTGAGCGGAGATTTGAACCCTGGCCTCCAGAGTTGTAATCCAGCATTCAAACCACTACACCACACTAGCTCAACTGATACATTTAAGCACATTGCTTGTCCAGTGATAATTGATACTTTTCAATTTGTACAGCCCAAGGATGTGGTCAAGATTCTTGGAGAGGTGAGAGCCACCATATATGTGTTATATCCTTGCCCTTCCTTGTTTATTAAAAAACCAGAGGCTGAGTGGGTGAAGGGAGTGGTCAATGCCTTTCTAAAATAAGGCAGAGTTCCAGCATGCCCAAAGAAGGCAGTTATACAACTAGTGTTGAAAAAGCTCTCTCTGGATCCCACCATATTAGACAACTTTCAACTCATTTCCAACATTCCATTTTTGAGTGAGGTTCAATTTGGTTTCAGGCTTGGCTATGAAACTGAGACAGTGTTGTTCACCGCGGTGGATGAACTATGCTGGGAAGTGGATGGGAGAGAGTGTCCCTGTTGGTTCTGCTGGACCTCTTGTGACCACAGTATCATTCTGGTCCTCCTTGCTGGGATGGGATTTGCTTCAGAGTGGCTCTGTTCCTTCCCTGAGGGGCAAACCCAGAAGGTGGTGCTGAGGGACTCCTTTTTAACCTCTTGGCTTGTGCAGTTTCTCAGGGCTTAATTCTGTTTGCCATGCTATTTTATACATGAAACTGCTGGGTGAGTTCTCCAGGTTTTTGGAGTTTGACGCCATCAGCAGGCATATGACACCAAATTCTATTCTTCCTTTCCACATAATAATAATAATAATAATAATAATAATAATAATTAATAATAATAATAATAATAATTTGTTTTATTTATATACCGCTATTCCAAAGATCATAGCGGTGAACAGCAAGTAAGCTAATTTGCCCCCAACAGTCTGGGTACTCATTTTAGTGATCTCGGAAGGATGCAAGCCTGAGTCGAGCTTGGGCCCTTTTGCTGGTCTTGAACTCGCAACCTTGTGGTTTCGAGTGAATGGCTGCAGTACAGGCATTTAACCACTGCGCCACCAGGACATCATTCCAAGGAAGCTGTCTCAGTCCTAAGCTGGTGTCAGTTGTCAGTAAATAACTGGATGAGGACTAACAAACTGAAACTTAACAGACAAGACAGAAGTGCTTCTCACCAGCTGAAAGGCAGAGCAAGGAATCTGGATTCAGCCTGTGCTGGATGGGGTGGCCCTTCCCCTGAAGATGTAGATCTGCAGCTTGGACATACTCCTGGATTCAGCCTTGAGCCTGGAGGCTCAGGTTTCAGTGGTGGTCAGGGGTGCTTTTGCACAGTCAAGGCTTGTGCACCAGTTGCACCTGTTCCTAGAGACGTCGGATATGGCCACAGTGAGGCATGCCTTAGTTACATCCTTTTTTAATTATTGTAATATGCTTTATATGTGATTGCCTTTGAAGAGGGTTCAGAAACATGAGCTGGTCCAAAGAGCTACAGCCAAATTGTGGGGCTGGCTACACGGAGCATGCAACTCCTTTACTGCACCAACTACACTAGCTACCGATCTGTTTCCAGGCATAATTCAAAGTGCTCTTATGACCTATAAAGCCCTATATCATTCAGGTCCAGGTTCTCTGAAGGGCTATATTCTCCCATATAAGCCTGCCCATGTTTTCAGATCTTCTGGGTTGCTCCATCTCTCTGTCCCGCCACTCTCACAGTTCCATCTGGCAGAAACATGTGCAAGGGCCTTTTTAGTGGCAGCTCCCAGGATCTGGGACTCTCTTCCTACAGAGGCCAGTCTTGCTATCTTTTGCAGGCAGGGGAATATTTTTTTTTTGTTTTGACAAGCTCAAGAGGAACAGGCCTTGCCTAATGTGTTGTATTGTCTATTTGTTGTTAGCTTTTTAATGGTTATGTTTTTAATCGGTTTAAATTTTATTGATAATTGATTATATTTTAAAATGTTTGCATGAGGTGAATTTTTAGCTATGTCTGTTTTCACTGTTGTAAGTGTTTTGAGTCTCGAATGGGGAAAAATTGGATAGAAACATTAACTGATAGATGATCTTAAGCACCGGGAGTGCAAAGAAGCTCTGTCTAGGCTACCAAGAAAACCTGCTTAGGATTGTGCCTTCCAGCCCTGAAGACCAAGCATCTCCCTGGATGCAGGAGAAAGGCCAGATTTGGCCCAGAACAGGCAACCACTTTTAGGGCAGTCAATCCAACTAGCTGAGGGCAGGATGACCAGAGGTCCTTCTTTTCCAGGACCTGTCCTACATTTCAACCTTCTGCCCAGGAGGAATTTCAAAGAGCCCTCCATTTGGAGCAGGGCTAAGAAACATGAATTGTCATTTATATGAGTATTTTTAGCTCAGGGTGACCAGATGTCCTCTTTTTCTAGGATGTGTCCTACATTTCAACCTTCTGTCCAGGAGGAATTCCAAAAGGTCCTCCATTTGGAGCATAGTTAAAAAGCAATAATTGACAATGATATGTTTTGAGCTCAGGGTGACCAGAGGTCATCCTTTTCCAGGTCCTGTCCTACATTTCCACCTTTTGCCCTAGAGGAATTCCAAAAGCTCCTCCATTTTTATCATGGCTAAGAAGCATGAATTGACACTGATAGGAATGTTCTGAGCTCAGGGTGGCCAGGTCCTCCTCCTTTTCTAGGACTTATCCTACATTTCAACCTTCTCTCCTGGAGGAATTTCAAAAAGTCCTTCATTCTGAGCAGGACTAAGAAGCAGGAATTTCCATTTCCATTTATATTTATAATTTATATTTCAATGAGTGTTTTGAACTCAGGGTGACTAGAGAGAGGTCCTCCTCCTTTTGCAGGACCTGTTCTCCATTTCAATCTTCTGTCAAGGAGAAATTCCAAAAGCTTCCTCCATTTGGAGTGGGACTAAGAAACAAGCATTGCTATTTCTTTATATATTTTACTTTTAAAGCGGGTGCTTTGAGCTTTTACTGGGGTGTGTCCTCCAGTTGTCTCCACCGTCCTCCATGTGCCAGTGCCTTGTCCTCCTTTGTGGTGACACCCAAGGTGCGTGCATACCTTCTCTCTTTTTCCTGGAGCATAAAGAGATGCTAAAAAAGGCATTTGACAGGGGGACCTACTAAAGCAAATGACAGCACTTGCACTTGTCCAAAGGGAAAACCATACTTGCCCATAGAGAATCATTGGACAATACTTGCCCATACGGAAACAATGGGCAT
>NC_056524.1:223800870-223813636 GCF_019175285.1 Sceloporus undulatus
TACTTGCCCATAGAGATACATGGGAGAATACTTGCCCATAGAGATACATGGGAGAATACTTGCCCATAGAGATACATGGGAGAATACTTGCCCATATGGCAGAGGTTCTCAACCTGTGGGTAGTGGCTCCTGTGGGGTTTGAATGACCCTTTCACAGGGGTCACCTAAGACCATCGGCAAACCCATATTTCCAAGGGTCTTAGGAACTGAGACACCACGATTTTATGGTTTGGGGGGGGGGGTCACCACAAGATGAGGAACTGTATTAAAGGGTAGTGGCATTAGAAGGTTGAGAACCATTGCTATAGGGAAACATAGAAGAATGCTTACCTATAGGGAAACATTAGGAATTACTTGCCCATAGAGATACATGGGAGAATACTTGCCCATAGGGAAACATAGAATATTTGCCCGTAGAGATACATAGGAGAATGCTTGCCCATAGGAAATCATTGGGAAAACCTGCCCATAGGGAAACATAGGAGAATGCTCGCCCATAGAGATGCATAGGCTATCTGTCCGTAGGGAACCCCTGGGGCTATTTCGTGTGCTTCCCTCTGGATCCCTATGGGCCAGGACTGTCATCCTTCTTTGAGGCGCTGGGGGCGTCCCCTCCTCCTCCTCCTCCTCCTCCTCGGAGGGTCCCTGGCTGGGGGTCCAGAGGGGCTGTCTCCCCGGAGGCTGCTACTCACGTAGAGGGCGTTGTGGGCTGCCCCGAAGAAGGGGATCCTGGCGCGGAGGGGGCGTGCTCCGGAGCCGCCGTCGTCCTGCCTCGGGGTGGCTGCGTCTCCGCTGCCGGGGCCGAAGGGGTAGAAGTCCTCCAGGGGCACGGCGCCCTTCGCCCGCAGCCTCAGCCAGCCGCCCAGCACCAGCGCCAGCCCCAGAGGCCAGCAGGAGGGGCCCCGCATCTCCCCCGGAGAAGGAGGCAAGGAAGCGAGCGAGGAAGGAAGGAAGGACCCAGCCAGGCGGCAGAGGCTCAGGGACCCTCTCTCTCTGAGTCAGTCTCTCTGCGCTTCCAGGGAGGAAGGGAAGGAGCAGCGCTCATTCACAGAGACAGGTCAAGGCATACATATGCATGCCCCGCTGCTCAGCCAATGGGGAGGGCGCCTGGGGCAGGGGGCGGGGCCTGGGGAGGGGCGGGGCCTGCTCTTAAAGCGCTAGGGGAGGGAGGGGAGGCTCCTCAGGCCCCAGGGAGGAAAGGAAGGCATGGCTCTGGCAGAAGCCAAGGGAGACCCATAGAGACACATGGGAGCAGCCTTGCATGCCTATAGAGAGACATAGGAAACTTGCCCATAGGGAAACACGAGAGAATGCTTGCCCATAGGGAAACACAGGAGAATACGTGCCCATAGGGGAACATTGGGAATTACTTGCCCATAGGGGAACCCATAGGGAATAGACTTTATTCTATACAAAGAATAAATCCCCATAGGGAAACATTGGGAATTACTTGCCCATACAGAAACCTAGGAGAATATTTGCCCATACAGATACATAGGAAATTACTTGCCCATAGAGATACGTAGAACTCTTGCCCATAGGGAAACACAGAAGAAGAGTACCCACAGGGAAACATAGGAGAATACTCGCCTATAGACATACATAGAAAACATGCCCTCCTGATCTCTATAGGACATAACACCCCCCCCCCTCAGTAACCAGACCCATAATGGGCTAGTGAAGCTTGCCATGCCATCATAGCTGATGCTACTCCATCCTTTACTGTATATATCCAAATGAAGGAGGGACACGACTGCAGCCCCTTCTGGCCAGGGAGATAGACCTTCTCACCCCCACAGGAGATATTACTCCCCCTCCCCACAAGACACATAATGGGCTGGTGAGGCTTGCCATACCACCACGGCTGATACTACTCCATGCTTTACTGTATATGCTCAAATGCATCTGAGGAAGTAGACTTTTAAGTCTAGGAAAGCTCACGCTGCCAACTTCTTTTAGATAATCTCAAAGGGGCTACAAGATCTCTCTGCAGACTGGTTCCACAGGCTGACACAGGGCTATCTTTGTATATACCCGTAACATTTCCAAGGATAGTTGTGTCAGGCATATAGCAGAATACAGTATCCTCCAAAACCCACAAGACCAAATAATGTATCCTCCACAATCCACAAGACCAAAATAAAGTATTCTCCAAAATCCGCAAGACCAAAATACAGTATCTTCCACAATTCACAAGACCAAAGTACAATATCTTCCACAAATCCACAATCCTTTACTGGGCCAACCAAAATACACAATATACATATTGCAAGCTTTTGAAGCTCCACTGGCTTCTTCATCAGGCAAAAGGTGGTTAAAAAAATCATACATGAGAAAGAAAAAAATGACGATGTTAGTCATACATATCTTCACAAAGGATTTGAGACCAAGTACAGTATCTGTATTTCAAAGGCAATATCTTTTTGTCATGCAAATGGAATTTAAACTTTATTCCCAGGACTGAATCTCCCAGCATCCACATGGCCAGAAGGAGAAGGGGCCGACTTGCATGAAAACCCTTCCAGACCATCTGGACTGAGGACAACTAACATCTTGACCACATGCAGGGCTATAACCAACATTGCCAATTTTGTCTCCTCCTGTATCATTTTTAACACTGATGAAAAAGCCAGTGGAGCATCAAAAGCTTGCATCGTGTATTTTGCACATTTTGGTTGTTTGGAAGTTAGAGAGAGGTAGAAGAAGAGGAAGACTGCACACCAAATGGAAGGACTCAATTGGAGGTCATGGACATGAATCACTGTCTTGTGGAATTTGGATGTTACTGTACTTTGTATATACTCATGTATAAGTCTAGAAATTTTAGTCAAACCAACTGACCCCAAAAACCTGGATTGACTTATCCATGAGTCAATGGAAATACTGTACTTTAACTCTTATTTTTTTAAAAAGGGAACCATCCTTTTCTGTGAGTAGAGTGGTAGAAAAGTGAGAGCTTAGTCCATCCTGGGAGCACTTTAAAGAAGCACTGACCCCTTCTATTCTCTCCTCCACCTATCCTTTAGGGTTAACTCAAGAAGTCATACTTGGCAGCATTTTGTAAGTTCTTTGGCATCATTTTCCTTTGCTTCATCCTTTACATCCTTTGTTACATGTCCCTAAGCTTTACCCTCAATTTATCCACGGGGCATATCAAAATCCATAATTTTGGTTCCGAAACGTCCGCTCAACTTACACTTGAGGTCAACTTATAGTCGAGTATACATGGTAAATAATGTTCATAATTTTCTTCATAATTTGTAGGTTGCCTTGGCCCTGTTAGTCTGTGAGGGGGAGATTCAAGAATGCGATCATTATTTGGATCAACTGGTCAAGTAGAAAATGGGATTGTATTGAAACATTATGGTATTCCCCATCATCGTGAAAAAAGTCGATAAGAAGAAAATCAGCTCATTTGAAATGTGGTGCTGGAGAGGAGTGCTGAGGATACCATGGACAACCAAAATGACAAACAAATAGGTCCTTGAACACATCAGGCTTGAATTCTTCCTGGAAGCAAAGATGACAAAACTGAGGATGTTGTACTTTGGCCACATCATAAGATATGCCTCATTAGAAAAGGCAATGATGCTAGGGAAGGTAGAGAAAGGTAGAAGAAGAGGAAGACTGCACACCAAATGGATGGACTCAATCGGAGGTCATGGGCATGAATTTACAGGACCTAAGCAGAGCAGTGGAGGATTGGGAGGCTTAGAGCTTTATCATACGGAGGAAAATGGCAATTTAAAAAGGCATTTTCCCAGGACATTCATGTGATTGCAAGAAAGATTTTGTCACGATTAAAAAAGACTTATACTTGAAAGAACCCGGAATGCTCTAGCAACAAATCATTCATGGGGAAATCCTGTGAATGATTTGTTGTGAGAGCATTCCTGGTTCTTCCCGGGATAAATCTCCTTTAATCACGATGTGTGGGAAAATCTTTTCCGCAATTGCACAAATGCCCGGGGAAATTCTTTTTAAAACTCCTGATTCCCTCCTGATTTTCCCTCATGTGATAAAGTCCCTAGAGATGTCTCATTCACAGGGTCACCATGAGAGGGCAGTTAACAACAACAAAAAAGGGAGCAAATGTCATAGAGTTAATCAAAATTGTTCAGGTCCTTAAACAGAATACACATCCAGTTCTTACAGAGCTTTGTTGTTGTTATTGTTAACTGCTGTCAAGTCGACTTTGACTTATGGCAAAATCATGAATGTGAGAATAAAGAGGAGGAGAAGGAGGAGGAGGAGGAGTTGGAATTAGATTTGGAATTGTAATGGGACAAATGTTTATGGCTGTGGAAATTTAGTCAAAAGGATGGAGCAATTTATTGGAAGATTTTAATACAAAGAGGACCAAGACTGAAGCACCTTCTTAATGGCAAGCATTACTTATTAATGAATAGGAATCATTATTCATTTATTCCTTTTTGCATCTCATGTTACCTGCAAGGAGCTCCAGTATACAGTACATGGTTCTTACTATTTAGAACCCTCTAACTATAAAATAAAACAAAATAAAAAATTAAAATGTAAAATGCTAAAATGAGTTCATTTGCAATATAGTGGTCTAAGCTCCCAGTAAATTTTCTGATCTGAGTGATCTGCATTTGAACCTGAACCTCACCAGTCACGGAGCAAACCTTCTACTACCATAGACCCGATTACACAAAATGTAGAGTACAGAAGACTAAGCTTGACTTTATCCTCGCATATCTGGGTAGAGTGATCTCAAGCTACCATGAAGAATCAGTATTAAAAAAACCTCATGAGTTTGAGTCTGTTTGGGAGTGAAAAGATTACACAGATAAAATCAAATCTTAGGAACCTGAACTAGGCCATATTCTTACAAATTTACACCAGCTGCTCCTTGGATACTGAAACCTCTAAAGGGGGTTTTAACAGAATAAATCTGGAAGGGTGCCAGAAAAGAAAAGTGATAGTATAATGGCCAAATGTGCAAATTAAAAATAGTAGGTTAGCTCCCCCGCACCACTATTGTTCTATCTCAGCTTATCTTCTGGTGTACAAGCATTTGTGTGTGTGTGTGGGAGATGCAGGCATTGGAATGAACACCGCCCTGTTTGCCATCATACAGGCAAAAAGAAAATAGGTCAGAATTCAGCTAGTAAAAAAAAATCCTAATAACAATAAGCAAAATGTTATACAGAAAACTGATGGATAATTTCTTAAACACTGCACAGGGAAGCAAAAAATCCCCAAGCTTTTGAGTGCTATGTTTTCTTTCTTTCTTTGGTGATTCCTGTGATGCATGCATCTTCCCTGTATCATTATACATCCCTTAATGCTACCTGTAAAAGTAGTTTTATTGAAATCAATTGCATGAGGGGTCCAGTAACTAATGGGGAATCTCTGACTCTCCCTGCCACTTGGTATAGAACTGGGAAGAGCCAAATTCAAATCCTTTTTCAGTGAACAGATTTACTGCCTGACCATGGAACAGCAACAAACCTTTTGCCTACCCTACCTCTCAAGGTTGTTGTAAACATAGTGTGGGGGTGTGGAAAACTAAATATACTGTAATGGCCATATAATGATCTGTTTGATGTGAAAGTAAGTAACATTTTAGTAGTTAATTTGAATACCTTTGTTATCGAATCGAGTAACAAGGCAATAGTATGCATGGGTGATTCAGTGGTGCTAAAATCTACATATATTATCCAAATGTAATAAAGGAAAATAAAAAGAAATTGCATTGTTTTTGAAAGGAGCAGAGGGAAAGAATGACAGAAAAGTGCGCTCATACTGGTGCAGAGCACTATACTGAAACCTCTTCTTTTAACAGTAATTATGATCTAGAGTACTTCCTAATAGGAATATTGTAAATATAGTCAGGTGAGAATCACTGCTTGATTATCTAGTACATTTTTTCTAACTATATATCCTGCATATTCTAATTAAAAATTCTGGTAAAATATTCCCAGACTAATTAATACTCGTAGGAAAGCCAAGGAAGGTTATATCTAGAGACACATTGAAATGAAATATTAATTCATTTGCCGTGGAGTGAGGTCATAGGAAGAATGATTGAGATGGCAAACATATGGGAGCAGTCCCTTTGAGCACAGAAAGATTTTATTCTGAGTATGTATTACATCATTTTGCTGCAAACATACACATATTTATCTGCTAGTAAGCCTTACTGAACTCTGTGGGATTTAATTTTGACCAACCAGAGGAAAGCAAAGGGAAACCACCTCTGGGTACTCCTTGGTTAAGAAAACCCTATGAAATTCATGACGTTTGCCATAAGTCAAGGGGTATATGGTCACTTAGAATTGCATTATAACTTGTTTGTGTGAATTGTGACTCTTTGACCCTGGGAGGCTGCAGTCCTTTCTTTTGAAATTTCTTTAAATTTATTGAGCAATAATGCAGAAAATAAAAACCATTTGAGTATAGTGAACAGATTAACAGACAGTTATTATCAGCGTAATCAGACAGTTATTATCAGCTTCCAAAAGACACATTTGTGAAGGATTTTAAAAAAAGTTATAAATATTGGCCATAATCTACTACAAGTCCCAGATAGATGGGACCTATTCAACCAGTGGCTGAATAGTAAACAAACTTTAGTGTAAATCCCATTGGGTCAGTGGGCTCATTTGAGTTGGCAATTGCGTTTAGGTTGCTAATTTTGATTATGCTCTCACCTGGGATACTGTGTCCAGTTCTGGGCACCACCATTTAAGAAGGATATTGACAAGCTGGGCTGTATCTAAAGGAGAGTGACCAAGATGATCAATAATCTGGAAACCAGCTCCTGTGAGGAATTGTCTACGGAACTAGGTATGTTTAGCTTGGAGAAAAGAAGACAGAGTTGACATGATACCCATCTTTAACAACACAAACCAATGGATCCAAACTACTAGAACAGAGGCGCCACCAAAACATTAGGAAAGACATTTTGATTGTAAGAACTATTCTCTGAAGATGCCAGCCATAGATGCTGACAAAACATCAGAAAGAAAATCTTCTAGAACATGGTCACATAGCCCGAAAACTCCACAAAAATTCATATATGACTATAGTTTTCTCCTTCATTAAAACCATTAGGATATCCATTTCCATAGCCTCATCTAATTTGTCTGTTTGGTATTTGGGTATTTTCCCAATAATGTCATGTGATAATCTTCACACAATTGCGCAATAGGGACAGGAGCATCCCGTTTCTCTCCCATCCTTTTTCTCCATTTGATAATCTCCATATATTGGACTTTAGTCATATTTGGACAAGAGCCATTGAAATCATTGGGGTTAATGTATTATTATTATTATTATTATTACAGTATTATTATTATTATTATGATGTTTTATTTATGTAGCCCTGTAGATTTGCACAGCGCTGTACGTACAAACAATAAAATAGATACAAGTAAACCAGCTCATGGCGTACAATCTAAGAAATAGTAGCGTAATACATAACAATATAGGAAAGGGTTCAATAAAACATTCTACTTGGTTTGGTCAACTCCTAGTATGGCTTAGTCTGGATCCAACCCAAAATATATCCTCAGAGAATTTTGTGCATGAGGTTCCTGTAGTGATTGTTTATCTAACTCCTGGTCAGGATGGATAATTGCATTTTGTCAAGAGCAGTAGAATGATGAGAATTCTAGAGAAGATCTTTCAAACTATGTACACCTCAGTCTCAGCTGTTTCCAGGGCTTGTAGTTGCTCTATGTTTGTGACTTTGTTGATCAGAAGACATAGCAGTTAACAGCAAATACTATCCTGAAATTCTGTTTCTTCTTTTGAAACCTTTCCCTCTATGAACAACTTTGTTGTCTTTCTTCTTCTTTTGCTTCTCAAGGTGCTAAAAATATGATCAGGAAATTCTTTTTAGCAATGTGATGTTTTAAGTTACATGTCAGACTCAAGTAGCCCTTTGTCTAGGCTTTAAAATATTTCAGCATTTATCTTAAGCAAATCATTTTATCAAGGAGGCTCAAGTTACTCTTGCAAAGTGAGCACAAAGCTCTCTCACAGAGTTATGAAAGCTCCATGGCACTCCCGTTTATAATACAAATAAATTTAAATATAAGCTCAGTTTAGATCTCAAACAGAGCAGCAATTTTCTGCTTAATGTCCATTTATTGATTATTAAAATATGGGCCACAGAAGGTAAGTAAATATACTTTGAAAGTGCTGAGGCAGATTTATGAGGCCATGGGGAAGCTTACACATCAGGACTTTATAAAATCAGTGTTCAGGGAGTTCTACAATATTTGCTACAGTTCTTGTTGCTTTCTTTAAAACATTTTTATAACCATGTCCTACAAATTCTTGTGTGTGTACCCCTGTGAAATCCCATTTAAATCAGAGAACGAACATGAAAGTAATCACAGGAGCAGGAGGTTGTAATATTCCCTCACTGGTTTCTGACTATTGCCTTTGCTGTTGTCAGATGTGTGCACATTTATACTTTTTTACAGAAACTAGTCTATGTAGAATGAAGAAAAAAAGCCATTGTTGGGAGATGATGGCATATGTCATGTTGGAGTATGGAGACAAGCCCTTGATGTTGTGATTGAAGTTAATAGCATGAGTCCTATATGGGATTTAGTGTGGCATAGTGGTTTGAGTGTTGGACTAGAACTCTGGAGACCAGGGTTCGAATCCCAGCTCAGCCATGAAACCCACTTGGGCAAGCCAAATGCCCTTAGCCTCAGGGGATGGCAATAGTATATATCCACAGAAGCAATCGTGCCAAGAAAACCCCATTATAGGCTCACCTTAAGGTCACCATAAGTTGAAAACAACTTGAAGGCACACAACACTCACACAAGCACTGTATTTATGGATGCAGAAGCACAGTAGTTACGGTGCTACACAGTGAATCCTAGCCTGAGATGCCCACTTACTGGGAAGCAGCCTGCAATTGATGAGGGTGTTTTCTCCTGTCATTTGGTTAACAGCTGACTGACAGTCCCTCCTGTGAGAGATTTCTGATGCGACAAATAGAAACAGGACATCATTACCATTCCCTCTCACACAAGTGTGATCTCTGGCATGAGGGGGAATTATAACGGAGAACCTATTCTGCCTGTCCAGTCAGAAATCACTCACAGGAGGGAGTAGGACCATCAACCAGCTCCTTCCTGATTGACAGAGGAATTGACCCCCATTGATCACAGTGGTTGCTTCACAGTAAATGGGGACTAGGTTGAAACTACAGGCTACATAGAGATCATGAATACATAACTATCATGAGTATAACATTAGTAATTGCTATAAGAGATACTGGTCATTATGTCTAAATGAGGAAAATTTTCCTACAAAACAGGAAAGAATAGCATGTGATCCTTTAGAAGATGATGCTGTGTTGTAACTTCCCATCAGTGATCACCATAGGCTGTGCTGATGAAGTGGATTCTAATCCACAAAAACCTATAGCATAGTCAATGAGGCCTTGCTTAAGGTACAAACAACTCTGTGATTTTTGCTGCTAGACTCCTGGATGAGACTGGACTGTGAAGAATGCAATCAGTACAGCAAATGAAAGTGAAGAGGCATTGTCCAACCTGGAAACTGCTGAGCTGAATTTTTTAAAAAATGTCCTTCTTCTTTTAACTCCCATTAAGGTAACTGAATATTCAGAATCTCCTGCCCATCTGGGTGTGTCTACACAAGGGAAAAAATCCCATACTCACACCAAACTTTGTGCAATCAATCCAGATGACATGCAGCCAATTCTGTAGCAAAACTATTTTGTTCAGCCTTTAAGCCAATGTAAGAAAACATTGGATTAAGAGGTGATATGATAGCCCTGTTTAAATATCGGAAGGGAGGTCATATTGATGATGGAGCAAGCTTGTTTTCTGCTACTCCACAGAACAGGACCCGGAACAATGGATGCAAGCTACAGGAAAAGAGATTCTACGGCGCGTTACAGACCGCCCGTTTGGAGTGGCCTATAGGCACTCCTTTCCTCGCCGGATTGGGGCCTCAGCTGCCAGAACGGCAGCCTCTGAGGCCCCGATCCGCCGCTTTCCAGACCGCGGGGAAGCGGCAAAAGGCCGCTTCCCCGCGGCCTGGAAAGGGATGTCCTTGGGGCTTCATGCCCCAAGGACACCCGACGGTGGTGGGGAGGAGGAGAAAGGGGCCACTCGGCCCCTTTTTCCTTTGCGTTGCTGGCGCAGCCATCTAAACGCTGCGCCAGTGATGCAAATCGCGGAAGGAGCTCCATTTTGGAGCTCCTTCGTGCGCTGCGGAAAGGGTGCTCTATGCACCCTTGAGCGGTGCAAAGATGTCACATCCACGCCGCCCCGTTTGGAAGCAATGCGTTCGTGACGTCATAATGGCGGCCCCCGTGTGGAACAGGCACCACCATTTTGTTCGTCCTGGGGACGTATTAGGGTTAGGTGCGTGCGTAAGGCACGCACTTTGCCTAACCCCAGGACGTCCCCAGGATGTCCTTTATGCCCATTTGTAACGGGCCTACGTCAACATTAGGAGGAACTTCCTGACAGTAAGAGCTGTTTGACAGTGGAACACACTCCCTCAGAATGGAGTCTCCTTCTTTGGAGGTTTTTAAACAGAGATTGGAAGACTATCTGTCTGGGATGCTTTGATTGTGAGTTCCTGCATGGCAAAGTGTTGGACTGGATGGCCCTTGAGGTCTCTTCCAACTATATGATTCTATGAAAACTAGCCAGTTACTCTGGAACTTCCAGGAAACTTTGGAGTGATCTTGATGTTTTTGGAAGTGTGGACACCGGTTCATGTCTGGATTCAAGTGAGTGGCAACCACTGCTGTTTTTTTTAAGGGTCAGTGCCACTTGCCACCCTCTTTGAGCCCAGCCACTTGTTAATAAAACAGTTCTTCTCCTTGGGTCCTCCGCTGCTACTACCTTCCTAGGCAAGCAATCTTTCTGGCAGAACCCCACTGTCAACATATTGCTTGTCTGGCATCAAAACAAGGCACCCAACCATGTGTTCAATGAGGAGGGGTCACCCTCATTGATGACATGGCTGAGCACCCTGTTCTGACCTCACCAGAAAGGACATCACAAGCAAAGCTCTTCTGCCGGGGAGCTGCTTTTGTGGCTGGTGAGGCAGACGCAGTGGTGGTGGTGCTGAGAGGACAGGTCACCTCTGTTGATATGTGGCTGACCATCTGGACAAGGTAGCTTTGCTTTGCTGTTGTGCTGTTGCATGTAGTGCTCGCATAGTGGATCCAGGGCAGCCCGAGCAGAATACTCTAGGATGCACCCATATATATATATATATATAGAGAGAGAGAGAGAGAGAGGCTAGTGTAGATGCACCTTCTGTCATTAGAGAAAGAGACCATGCTAACTCAGGAGCTTGCAGGGCAGCTTTCTTTCCTGACAGAGATGGCTTTTGCTGCTCTGCTCTTTTCTGCTGCTATGCACCACTTGAAAATGGGCCTTTCACTCGGCCATTACATCAGTGTAACTCACTAGCAGGATTTAGGCCAGACTTCTAAAAGCATCTGAAAGCAATAGGGGAGTCTGTGGGGCCCACTGCTCCTTCTTCCAAACACTTCCTTCTCCCAGCATCAGTTGTTTGAGGTACTGTAATTGTCTCCCTTTGCCTAATAACAGGGCCAGCCAGGCTCTCTGGATTTATGAAGAATTAGATTTATGAAGATTTATGAATTTATATTCATATGATTGAATATTCACTGAATATGGATTTATGAAGAATTAGAATCAGTAGGTACCAAATCAGCAGTGTACTTGCTGTACCTTGAGCCATGAATTTTTACATAATGTGCAATGCCAGATCACATTTTAGAAGACCTGAGCTCAGGAATATTTTGTCCCTTTATAGTCTGCTCTTATGCCTATTTACACATAGGTAATTTCCAGTGAGTTCAAAGGAATTACTTCTAGCCAAATAGCATTGCACCTTTAATTTGCAAAATAATGGAAATAAATTGGGAGCATACTAAATGCAAGCTGTTTTGCAAGCTGAGTCAGGATCAGTTGTGTTTAGTGTATATCTTCCTAGTCACAACTTTCACTTCTGTCATTGTGATCCTGTGAACTGGCCCATATCTCTCACTTGTAAAAATATTTTGCACAATAATTCAGCAAATGTTAGGTTAATGACATTCCACTGAATTTGATGAGGCTTAAATTAAGTTATGACTAAAAACTACAATTTTAATGCCCACTTACCTTGAAATAATTCTCATGGAACTTGGCAGGACTAATTTTGGAATAAAAATTAATAGGATTGGGCTGCATGCCCTGTCCTGTTGCTTTTAATGGAATGTCCAGTATGTTGCCATGCATGCAGACTCAAAAGTAAATCCTAGGAATGTTGGATTTACTCCCAAGTAAGCTCATATAGACTAAGATTCTTAGTGTCAACTAATGTTTGCAGGATTTGTGCCCATTATGTAAAAACAAGTCTTATTGGCTGCCAGTGAGACTTATGTTGGTGTAATGTTTATACGATTCCTATTCAAAGCTCCAACCCTCTCAGTTTCAGGATAACTAGTCTGAGCTCTAAATTCTTCTACAAAGCGCGTGATCCAGTGGGGTGAGAGATGGCAGAACAAAGCTGACATGTTGTTTAATCCTTCTGCTTTCTTGTTAAAAAGAAACAAAAGAGCACACAATTGGGACAGCTACGATAAACCTAGTGTTTATAACCAAAAAAGAAGTCCTAGTGGTTTGTTGGTAACTGCAACCATAGTATTTAGCTTCCAGTGTTCTCAGAATAACACTTTTCCCAACCAGGAATATGGTTTGAAGAGTATTCCTAT
>NC_056524.1:223813646-224028483 GCF_019175285.1 Sceloporus undulatus
ATCATCATCATCATCATCATCATCATCATCATCATCATCATCATCATCATCAAGACAACAACAAAACATACAACAACAGCAACAATAATGATGCAATAGAAATAGCTACGCTAGTAGTAAGTAATTATCGCTGAATGCTGAATGGAGGCCAAGGAACAGATTCCTGTGCAAAAGCTGAAACTGAGCAGAAAAGAACAGCAGGGCTCAGAAGGAACAGCAGCAGATTAGCTCAAATCCCCCATGGAAACTTTCCCTCATTGAAGCCTGACTGTGCCAGCAACGCACACACAGTTTTTGGGATTCCCAGTTCCTTGCCTACACATAAACCTCATGGTGGAAACTGGGCACTGTCCAGCTTCTTCCAAAACATATGGCAACTGGGACTTGCGTGACATCCATCTGGCTCTCCGGCAATTAATGCTCTACATAACTAGAAAGGTTTTTTTTAAAAAACAAAACAAAGCAAAACCTGATACTGCTCTTGCTTCCATGCAAAATTCAGGGCTAAAATTACTCAGTAGGGATCAACTAAATAAATTCTAACTTATCTGGGTTTAAAGACTTAACCATACCCTCTTTCGACATACATGTACCTTGTTTCTCAACTCAAAATCAATGGAAGTGTGATTTGGCACTAATTTAAGATCAGGTCTAGTGCTGATATCCTAACTTTTACCAAGTGTCAAACTAATATGAATGATACCAGATATGGCAGTAACAGGTGCTGATAGAAATGGCTCCCAGCATCACTGAGCACCAAGTATGTTCACTCTTGATGTGCATCAAAAGACACTGTTGAGAGTGTGTCTTCTCTAATAAATCAAAGTCAGCCAAAAGCAGTTTTTGAACATTGGAGATATCAGACATACAATATATGTGTCTGACTCTTACCCTTCCTGCCTTCCAAAAGTGTTCAGCAAGATGTGCTGGCTTGGTCAAACTGGAAAGAAAATTTAGGAGAACGTCTGTATAACACGAAGGAAATCCATCATAATTATTTTGATTAACTGAATTTATATCCCACCCTTCTCCCAGAATGAGACTTACTAAAATGGTAGTAGTGAGATTTTCATTAATAAAACCTCCCTTGAATAAAACCTCAGTAATAAAATAATAATAATAAAACCTCACCACATTGGAGAATTTACTGTATTGTCAGACTCCAATATTCTATTTTGAGCAAAGTGTCTAAGTATTCAGTGACATCAAAACTAAAGATGTTTCTGGTGAGGTGGATTATATAGAGCCATTTTGCTTTAGCTCCAGCCTGATTATACAGCACTGCTCTGTTTTGATGGGTGATCCTTACCAGGAACTGGACATGGCCTTTATCCCTGTTGGTTCTTCAAGATCTCTCAATGCCTTTGCTGCAGTATCCTTGTCAACTGTTTGGCTGGCATGGGACATGGAAGACATTTTAAATAGTGCCTCTAGTCTTTTCTCAATTATTTCATGTGGTAATGCCTATAGATTTCTGCTTCACATTTTCCTCAGGCTTTCATCTTGTCTCCCAGGGCATTTAACATACGCATGAAACGCCTAGGAACAACTATGGGATGGTCAGAGCTACCAGGCCACTCTTACTAGAGTGATGACACTTGCATCTCTTCCATCTAAATAAACAAAAAAGTGTGCTAATCAATTTATGATGTAAGTAACTGACTAGATTAGGGCAACCAAATGATTTTTTTTCACACAAAAGTTCCTCATCAGTCAAAAGACAGATTAGGGAGTGAGTATAAACTGTGTTGGGTGGGCTACATTACTCTTGAAGACTTAGGTTTGCAGTTTGAGTATACTCCTGAATTCAGCACTAAGCCTGGATACTCAGGCGTTTATCATTCCAGCTGACTTGTGCACCAAAGGAGGCTCATGGTGGGTGCTGCTGATTTCTGTCTTTGCAGGTCTTTTAAAGAAGATTTACTTTGATGTTTTAATTACATTTCTACATTTTATTATTGTTAGGCCCCTTGAATTCTATTTTTAGTGTAAAGGTAGGACATAAACATAGACCAAGAAGTTTATTGCACTGGCCTTAAAACGGGCCAGTGTGTTCTAAAATGTGCACGCGTGCGGCATGCACGGAACAGGATGGGGCCAAGAACCCCATTTTATTGCATAGTGGAACGCCGCCTTTGCCGCCGGGTGTTCCAATTGCGTCCCCGTTCTGTTCCAGAGGGCACCATTTCTGAGAACTGTTCTAAAGCGTTCTCAGAAATGGCACCCTCTGGAATGGAACGGGGACGCAATTGGAACACCTGGTGGCAAAGGCGGCATTCCACTGTGCAGTAAAATGGGGTTCTTGGCCCCATCCCGTTCCGTGTGCACTGTGCGCATGCACATTTTAGAATGCACTGGGCCTGTTTTAGGGCCAGTGCGATAAACTCCCAAGAGAGTTGTGTGGTCCATGTAGCCTAGGTTGCTTGGTGTAAAGCACATTAGGCAGAGTTAGACATTGGTCCAAACACTGCAGAAATAATCCAGTTTGAGACTGCTGTAACTGCCTTGGCTCAGTGCTAGGGAATCCTGGGAATTGTAGCTTATTGTGGCACCACAGTTCTCTGACAAAGAAGGCTAAATCTCTCACAAAACCACAGTTCTCAGAATTCCCTGGCATTGAGCCAAGGCAAGCAATCTCTAACTGCATTATTTCTGCAGTCTTTTGGACCATTAACTGTACTGTGCAGCCCTTGTGTTTAAAATATGTTTTGCAACTGAATGTGCAGCCAAATGCATGACAGCACAGCATGTACAATTCCCTTTTGTTTTTGGGAAGACTTTGAAGGTATGAATGAAGAAACTGGACAAAAATATACAAACTTCAACATAATTAAGACAGCAACGGATTCTAGGCATAGTACATGCAATAAAATAAAAGGCTTTTCTGGAAATGTAATACACAAGAGGGAAATTTCATCCACTGCTGGTGGAAATGTGAGAAAGCTAAAATATACTGGACAATGTATACATGAAATGATGGTCCAGATATTACATATTACCCTACCCAGAGACCCTCAACTTTTCCTACTTAATATGATAGATGATAAGATTTTCACTAATAATAAAAGACTAACTAAACTCATAACATACATGGTCACATTATCAAGAATTTTGTATGCCAAATACTGAAAAAATTTGCAAATATCTACTAAGGAAGAATGGATATTGAAGATCAGAGAAAATAGGGACATGGATCTACTCACAAGTTTACTGAAAAATGAGTCAACAAAAGAGATGATAAAAGATTGGGATTGCGTCAAAGAATACGGGAAAAAACAAGGTTGGGATCTTAATGGCGCATTACAGACCGCCATTTAGTACGCGCTCTGCGTGTACTAGGGTTAGGAAGGGGCGTGCTAGGGTTAGGGTCTTACCTTCCTAACCGCCCTGTCCCTAGTACGCGCGGAGCACGTAGTAAATGGCAGCGCCGATCCACACGGGCGCCGCCATCTTTACGTCTCGGACGCATAGTGTCCGGACGTCACGCGGCAGAAGTGACACCGCAAGTGCACACCTCGCGCCTTGCAGTGCCACTTCTGGGTGCCAAAAAGAAGCGCCATTTCAGTGCTTCTTTTTAGCTGCGCCGGGAAACCTCGCGGTCTGGTCGCTGGGGCTTCTTGGCGCAGCTAATGATGGCGGCGGCAGACTGCCCGCTTTTGGGCAGTCTGTAATGCGCCAATGATTGGTAAAAGGAAACTTATAATAATTAATCACAATACGGTTGAGGAAAAAAAATACAAATTAGATCCATAAATTAGATCTTTTTTTGTTTGAATAGAGTTGGGAAACTTACTATTTACTATTTATTACTTAAATTTCTATATTTAAGTCTACTTTACAATTATGGAACAATGAAAATAGGGAAATGCCAAGTTTTGTGGATAAGGATGATGCTATGAAGATAAAGAAGTGCATTAATAGGAAAATTAATGATAATTTGAAAAAATCAAGATTTTTATGTTTTAGTTATGTTAGTAATGTCTTTCTTTACTTTTGTATAGATTTTTTGTATGTCACTTATTTATTTGTTACTTGTACTCATATATATTGTTTAATAAATTTTTTTAAAAAAGGCTTTCCCCAAAGAACCCAATAAAACATCCTTTTTTTTGGGGGGGGGGAGTCCAATGAGTTCTTAGCAATCTTTAGTTCCATTCATAGCATTTGGGATCTCCAGGTTTTTTGGTTGCAAACTATGGTGGCTAAATCAATTTAGAATGTGTTTGAATTTGCAGCATAGAGCAGCTTTCCCTAACCTGACACACTCCAGAAGTACTGGATTACACTCCCAGCATTTCCTCGTAGCATGATCTTGCAAGGAGTGCTAGGTTTTGTAGCCCAGCACATCTAGAGGGTGTCATGTTGGGAGTGCTCATATAGAGCATGTTGTGAGCTACATTACATGGGGTTAAATACAAAACTTCAGTCTTTATGACACAATTGAAAGGGAAGAATTCTGTTAACATGGAGAAGTACAGCATCCTTAAGGGGAGCATTTGTAGCCTTGAAAGTGATGAAGAGTCTTGTGGCATCTTGAACAGTAATAGGTTTATTTTTGTACATAAAGATTTTGTGGACTATAGTCTTCCTCACCAGATGTACCAAATCTTATCCTTACTTCACATGAAAGGTTATATGAAAAGAAACCTGCAATTTCTTGAAGGACTATAAAACTCTTTTTGTTGCTAACATTGTACTATAAAGCAAATACTAAGTAAACCAATACTCAGTAATTTAGTAATACTTAGCAAAGCTAAGGACAGCGTTGGTATATTAATATGCTAGAAATTGTCCTTCGTATCATTAGGATATTTTGTTTAATAATCTGGAGTACATGTTCAGAAAAACAAACATTCACAAGGAAAAAATGTGGAACAATGCTAACAGGTGATGTTCACAGCAACTTCCAAGATGGCTCCCTGTCATCACCAAGGAAACTAAAGTTTGATTCCTAAAGGGATTTCCTTGGAGCCTGTCAGCCGGCAGAGTGGGTGGAATGTTGAATGTTAACACTCTGACATATCTTAGGGCCAGCAAATCATAAGATGACTTGGCTTCGAGTTAATCTCAGCCACCTGCCACCGTGAAAATGGCTTGATGTTCCTAGACACAGCAAAGGATTTGATCAATCCCTGGGCATCATTGCACTTTGCTTCCTAACATCTCTGCCTAGTGCCTAGTGCAGTTCTGATGCCAGCAGAAATACCTGCCTTCTCTGTTTTGAGAAGGGCATGCCATGCAATGTATGAATTTTTGATGACAATGATGGAGCAATTACCATTATTATGTGTGTCATTATGTGAAGGGGTACAGCTATGATATTGCATGATGCATCAGAAAGTACTTGACAAACCCTAAAGGAAAATAAAATCACTTGGTGAGTGACACAAATGCAGAGGTATTTAAATAAAATGTGCTCCAATCAGGTCTGCAGAATTTTACAGTTTGTAAATACAGCCTGGATACAGAAGCTTGCAGAGATCATGTGGGGATACACTAAGCAACTGAGAATCCCCTCCTTGTCAAATGTACTAAATTAATTAGTTAAGCATCAGTGCCCTAGTTTGCAAGCATCTTAGAGAGAACAGCTGCCCCCGCAGCAGGGTTTCCTCTTGGCATCAATATGCCTAGTCATTTGCTGTCTTTACTGCATCTTCCAAGTGTTCAAGATATTCACATGTGTTGGCTGGGGGGGGGGGGGAACCATTACTTGCTACAATTAGTAGTTGTAGAACCCTGGCTTCATTTGAGTGCTCGAATGCAAAAGAATGAAAATTCAGTGCCTAAACTGGATAGGGTCTTGCTGAAGGCTGGTGTGTCTGTGCTGGATCATTCCAAATCAGAGCACAGGGTCTGGTTATGAATCATTTCACAGTGTGAAGCATCTGGCTAAGATAGGCTTGCCTTCTCCTTACTTCTTGGTCCAGTTGGGTCTTCAGAGCATTCACCTGAAGGAACGTTAAGACAAATACATATGAATCAGGTTAATATAGCCAACATTTTGTCTCTGTTAAGGGCCAGCACCATTAGAAGAGTCACGAGGCAGTGGGAAAAATACCTCTACTGTATATTTATTATTACACTGTGTCCAACCTTTCTTCCAGGGAATTCAAAGCAATGTACTTAACCTTTTTTTCTCATTGTAACTTCACAAGCATCCCTATGAAGTAGGTTAGGCTTAGGATAGACTTCCCTCAAGTTACAGTGTGTTCCACAACAAAGAAAAATTGAACCCAGAACCCAGTCAAAGCCCAGTGCTCCATTAATACATCACACTGATTGTTCAACTTCTACAAAACAAAGGTTTAGGGACAGCTCATAAAGGACCACTATTTCCCTTCAACAATATGAATTAATGGATCTCTACTCTTGACCCAATTTTGCTAAGTTTTAAAATACTATGTGCCTGGCCTATAAAGGGGGCTTTCCTACTGTATTTCCTACACCTCCTTGACCTCTTGGTGTAGCATATATTTTCATGAGCAGGGCCATTAGATAGAGCAAAGTCACTGCTTCATGTGGCAGATGCTGAAGAGCAGCAGTGGCACTCCCTGGCTGTATCCCCTGACTCAAGTATTTGGAATGAAGCTAATATTCATCTGGAGCATTTGATGGGCACAATAACTCTATCATAGATTTCATTTTAAAGATGGGGAGTCAGGACGTATTCTGAATAAGATGGAATCTGGAAGCAGCAGTGTTTTATAATTTCTTCCATAGCATTTTTCTTTCAAAACATGCCAGTTCCCCTAATTCTTGTCCTATTCCTCTAACCTTTGGCCTAGTTCTTGCCGCCATAACTTCAGATTTTCATATACAGTACCTTTTGTGTAAGCCTCTCAAACATGTAAAACATTATTCCAGTTACAGAACTTGGGCACCACTATGAAATTTGGACATAGAAGGAAATATTCCAGGTGTCTCTCTCCTCTAACCTGTTCCTCCAAGCCTTTTACTCTCTGCCGATGGATTCTCTCACGGGACTCCAGAATTCGTTCTGCTTGGAGCTGAGCACTGCACAGCTTCTCTGCTTCCATCTCCATGTCTAGCTGATGCCGGGATCTTAGCTCCACCAGTCGTTGGGCATGTGTTTGCTCCAGATCTGCAATCTGGGCCTAGAATGAGTACACAGGAACAGTGTCCAACTCCATAAGCCTGTAATCCCGATAGTTTGAACATATTGCCTTTAGCTAAACCCCTAGTGCTCTAAGATCTGCTTTCTCTTTTTATGGTGCCAAGATGAAAATGACTGAACAAGTAGATCAACACAATAATTACAATACTTATTTTATTTATTAATTAAAATATTTATATTTTCCTCTTTATTTAAAATCTCTGGCTGGCAAATAATACATCAAAATTATCACTTTAAAACAATAGAAACAGTAAAAATGATTTTAGAAGTCTAAAAGCATATTAAACAACTTAAGAAGTTTTTTAAAAGGCAGATTAAAACCAGGTAAAATACTTTAAAACAACTAAAAACCATGCAGATTTATAAAGCCATTCAGGTACCAAAGGTTTTTGTAAACAGTGGCTTCACTTGGCGTCAGAATGACAGCAGTGTGAGCCCCAGTTGGGTCGCTAAGGGAGGATGTTCTATAACTGGAATGCCAATGCAGAGAAGGCCCTTCCCCACATCGACTAACAGCATATTGCCCTGATTGATGGGACACAGAGGAGAGTTCTTCCTGTAAACCTTGAAAGCTCCCTTTTTCCCTGTGTCAGACATAGACAGTGGTATTGTGGCAAATTTTGATCACTATCAACAAACCCTAACCCTCACCAATTGAATCAACTGAACTTACATAGACATTGACCAAATTAGTGGGTCTACTCTAGCTGGGGCTAACAATTTGGGTTTTGCCTATACATTGTTCCTAGCCTCAGCTACTGTGAGTACCAGCCAAAGTAGGGAAACCAGGGGCAGATGATTTCATTGTCTCTGTTCATCAAAAAGTACTGGCTCTTTGTGGTTGTTACTCGGTTCTTTCTCACATTTGTATTCCCAGATTCCCAGAATAGGTGAATATAATTTTTTTGAATTTGTGATCTGCAGACCAATAGTTTCAGTGCCTTTGGATCTCAGATGGAGACTGAACAACATGGAAGGGGGTCAAAATCTGAAACTGCTTAGCTAGCTTCCTTTCTCTGTTTTATACAATATAATTATCCACTAGGCAGCCTGAAAAGCACACAAGCAAGTCTATGTTTTCCACTTTTTATTGTTTTTAATTCTGTCCCACTCTGTAAGCAATTTCATGCTAATACTGAGTAACTCTTCCCTCTCCCCCAATGCAAGAGCACTGTGTGATCTCAGAAATGTTGTTGGTGCTAAACATGAGCCTTTACTGGTTTCTTCTCCCATTGATATAATTGAGACAACTGACCTGATGTTTTGTTGTTGTGGGCCTTAAGTCGTTTCTGACTTAGAGGTACTGAAAGGTAAATTCCGTCCACTCATTGTACAAAATGGAGATGGGATGGGTTGGAAACAGTTTCATAGTTAGATCAAAGGATGAATTTGCAAATCTAGCAACTGGCTTTTCAAAATACACATGTTTAGAGAATATATTATCCACAAGTCTTAGACAAAATTCATCAGTACAATAACGTGTGTAGCTCTCCCACCCAGGTTCAATATGTCCAACTAACCTGCAGATTTTCATTTTGCCTGAGGGTGTCCTCCATTTCCTGCTGCAGGCTGCTGACGGATCGGTCTAGCTGCCCCCTCATGTGACTCAGTCTGAAAGTATCATCCTCCTTCCTGAATTTGTCTTCCTGCAGAGAAGACACCAGAATCTTATATTCAATATCTGGCATGGCTCAGATTCCAATCTTGCAAGTTGTTTTTCTGACCTTTGTCAAAAATTCTGGCAACTGTTCAGGTTTTAAGATGCTAAGTGTTGTGGGCAAATTTCTACAAATTCCTTAAGAAGGTGCAACAACATTTAAGTTTTTGAAGAGTTTGGTATGTCTACTACAAAGTGTTATTACACTTCCCACATATTTATCATTTTAAGTAAAAGTCCTTGTTTTACAGCAGCAAACACAGCTCAGTGTAAACACACATGGACCTTGTCATTTTTGTTTTATTCTGTTTGTCACTCTTGTTAACTGCCTTTGAGTCTACCCTAACTCATGGTGACATTGTGGATGAGACAGCTCCAAGACCCTATGTTCTGCTTAGGTCCTGCAGACTTACGCTCATAACCTCTTTGACTCAATCTAGCCATCTGGCATGTGTCTTCCTCTCTTTCTACTACCTTCAAATTTTCCTAGCGTTATTGTCTTTTCTAATGAGTCATGGCTTCTCATGAGCCAAAGTACAACAGCATCGGTTTTGTCATTTTGGCTTCCAGGGAATGTTCAGGCTTGATCTGTTCTAGGACCCATTTGTCTTTTTGGCTGTCTGTGGTATCCTCAGCAGCATATCTCAAATGAGTTGATTTTCTTTCTATCTGATTTCTACACTGTCTAGCTCTCACACCTGTACATGATGATAGGTAATACAATGGCTTGGACTATCTTCACTTTAGTGTTGAGAGTTATGTCTTTACATTTTGTAAACATGTCAAGTTCATTCATAGCCACCCTTCCCATTCCTAATCATCTTCTGATTTCTTGACTGCAGTCTCTGTTATGGTCAATATTTGATCCAAGGTATGGGAAATCTTTAACTATTTTGATTTCCTTTTTATCTAGGTTGGATTTATGTAGATCCTCTATGGACATTATTTTTGTTTTCCTTATGTTCAGCAGTAAGATGAACATTAGGGCAATCTGAGGATGATGAAATGGGGATGCTGGAGAGAGATAAAACAGGAGGGACATCTGCACAGGCAACACTGGAGGACAACAAAGAGTGAATCCAATCACACATGGGTTGGGAAGAAAATAAAGATTTGTACTGTGGTAGTGAGAGTGGTGAAGAAAGCTTACTTTTCTACCACCACAGTGGCTGCACAAGAAAGACCTCAAACTTCTTTTGAACAGTGGGAAGACTCTAGAGCAGTTAGTAGCTCACAGTGAGCAGTCTGCTTGATTTTTTTTAAACTGTAAAACTGTGAGTATTCTGAATTTTCAAACAATATTACTATTTGAGTTGAGGTGTGACAATAAAAATCTACCACTTTCCAGAAACAAGTCTCTTAGTTGCACAGAAACTCTGCACTAGTTGTTATTTTGAAGTTAACAATATAAAATTACTTTGGGAAAAGATACTTGTAGACCCTGTGGCACTGCTTCAGTGTCATACTAACTCTGTGTTAGCCATGCCGTGGCTCTTCAGATGTTGGACAGCAACTCCATTAGCCAGCAAATGGATAGTGATACATTACCTAGCACACTTTTGTACCAGATGACTCCCTAGTTTACTAAATGAAAACCAAATGTAAAGCATTGCACAAAATATTTGCTTTTGTCAAAGGTTGAAGTCTGCAGCATTATATGTCAGAATGCAAAGTCATGTGAACACTGAGCTTGTGTTTACTTCCCCATGGTTTTTCAAGGGCAAAAACATCTGACATATCAACCCTTCCTAATGAGCTTGAACTCTATTCCATCTATAATAGGAAAGTTTTTTTAAGCTAATGGAATCAGGATGTGTTTGAATTTATGATTTTATCTGTATTTTTAATGAAGTCAATGAACGGTAATGATTTTTCAGTTTTGATAATAAAATTGAAAAATTGAAAAACAATGTCTGACAGGTCACAAGAAAAGTAATATAAAGATTGACCAACCTGGCAAGCATCCATCCATCCATTCCAACATTTTGCTTGCAGCAGTATCAACTGTGTGTGTGTTTGTTGTGTGCCTTTAAGCAATTTTTGACTTATGGTGACATTAACGTGACCCTATTATGGGGTTTTCTTGGCAAGATTTCCCCAAGGCTGAGAGCATGTAAGGTGCCCAAGGTCACCCAATGGGTTTTATGGCTGAGCTTGGAGCCTCAATAAAGCTCATATGCAGAGAAAGATGGAAGTTTCCATCCCTTTGTTTGTCCCCCAGATTCTTTTAATTAGAAATATACTCCTGCTGAATATAGAAATTTCATTGCCATGGCCCACAGACCAGGGCCAACCTGGTGTTTTGCATTATAAATCTCATGAACACAAGGCAGTGTGGGTAAGTGATTTAGGGGACCTGAAGTCAAAGAAAACCAGAGGGCAACAAGTTGCCTTCCTCTGTCATTAACCACCTTATGTCGGGGATGCTTTGATTTGGATTTCCTGCATGGCAGGGGGTTGGACTGGATGGCCCTTGTGGTCTCTTCCAACTCTACGATTCTATGATTCTATGACAGAGGAAGGCAACCTGATGCCCTCTGGTTGTCTGACTGCAGGTTCCATAAATCACCTGCTTGGGCTCATGAGATTTACCTAATCCTTTTAAAATGTTGCTATGCTAGAGCAAGGTGGTAAAAATGTACAACTGAATTTGTTGGCAGGCTTCTAAGGGATTTCCTGTAGATCATAAAGAATTTCTGACTTTCAGTTGTTTAAGAATACGAACAATATTTAAGTGATTTCTTCCACCATCTTTAATCATACTGCTGAAATGAAGGAAACTTAGGGTGGGGGGAAACCAAAACATCTGAAACTGTTACATGGAGGTCTGTGAACATTTTTTTGGTTCAGATCCTCAAACAAGGAAAAACAGCATGCTGTAATGGTTTGAAGACTGGAGTACAACTCTAGAGACTAGAGTTTTAATCCCTGTTTAGCCATGGAAACCTACTGGGTAACCTTGGGCAAGTGATACTCTCAGGAGTTTATCACATGAAGGAGATTGGGAGTTTATCCTGTGAATGTCCTGGAAAAATTGCATAATTACGTGAAGCAATTTCGCATGATGTCCCAGCAAACCTGCCATTTACTTTCAGAAATTCAGTGACAATGGCCCTAAGGACTGGAGTGTGGCTTTGGTGTGGCTTCTGGACTCTTAGGATGCATGCATCAGTGAAACACCATACCTCCACTGAGACTCGAAGCAGCTTTATTTTGGCTGTCTGTAACAGGCCAATGCATTTCTGATATCACCTTATTTGCGCAATTGCATGTGATAATCATTCACTCAATTACTTGCCATTTTCGCTTTATTTGTAGGATGCTTTAAATGCACTTTAATGCCAGAATTAGCCTCAATGTGATAAACCCCTCAATCTCAGAAGAAGACAAAGGCAAACTCGCTCTGAACAAATCTTGCCCCCTCCCAAAAGCCCCTGTGATTGGTTCACCTTAGGGTTGCCTTAAGTCTGAAATTATTTGAAGGCACAGAACAACAACAAATTCAAACAAAATGGCTGAGTCAGAATTCTGTAACTGTTCGCATATATCTTTTGCACAAAATTCTACTTTTTGGATCAGGAGATTCAAATTAAAAAACCAACAACTGTAAAGTTTGTGAAGGTCATAGATTTTCCTACTGGCATAATCCAAAAGTTCAGATTTCTACATTCTAAATAAAATATGGAGAAGCATCATTCACATGTGTGCTGTAAATCTGACTGTAAACTGACCGTAAACTGACTTAATCCTAACTAGACTTGAACAGAGAAACTACCTAGAAATAGTAACTGGTGGCTCCCATGGCAGTGGAGTAGTGAATCCACTCCAGGTTTTAGTCCAAATTTTAAAGAAGCTAAGCAAGGTCCTGAACCTATTTTGGAGATAGACTCTTGGATAGATCCTTTAAACTTTGGACTAAAATCTGCCTCACTGAAATGGAAGCTGTCACCTGTCACCACTGCCCGGGGAACTCCCTTTTTGAACTTCCCAAGCGGAAAAAAAATCTTTCCTCCACATTTTTCCATTTACTTTTTTTTCTTTTTGGGACTTCACTTCTTAAAACCTGAACAGGGCTCCCCTTCTTTTAAAAAAACATTGGTGAAGGGGAAGCTTGGCCCTACTTCTGCAGTATAGAACAGATCTGAGATCCAAATCAAGAAAAAACATACCATGATGCAAGAAGAGACTAGGATCCCGGACTGGGAAGGGGGTTAAGGGATCAGGACTGAACTGGAGTAGGGAAGGTAAGATAACAGGCATCGTGCTGTACAAAGCTTCCAAATAAGAGTTCGGGTAATGGGATATTCTGTCCCTTTAAAATGCCATGCAAACTTACTAGAAAATGTTAAATGGAAGAGAGAGAAAGAGAGAAGCAAAATCCAGAATAAATAAACGGCCACATCCGGATTTCCCCTCTGGAGACATCAATAAAGGGTTTTATGAGCTTGATATGAATTACCCTCCCTGGCCATTTACAGCTGATCTTCTGGAACTCATTAACTGGCTTCTCTCCTTCTTCCAGCCTAGGGAAAGGGGTTGTGCATGGGGGAATTCAGGGGCACTACACACAAGGCTATTTTATGCTTGCAGAGATAAATGCTTGTTATGCTGTTTTGCCATAACAGGAAAATATCACATTCGTCACCCTCTTCATTTTTTGCAGCTAGAAAAATCCATTAAAACAAAAACAGTAAATACATTTCGAGCAAATGTCAAGCCTGAACCTTCCTTCTACTTCTGGAAGGTTCTGGCAGGAACATCCTTTAACTCTTCCTTAGCAAAGCTCACATCAGCTGGAGATGGCACATCCCCACCAGCAGAAGCACTATGGTACAATTTTCATGCAGATCTTAATACACAGGCCATTTCCAGAGGCCCAATAGGAAGATCTAGGAAAGGATTAGGAAAGTGGTACCCTACTTCTGAGCTGCTGGATCAAAATTTAAATGTTAACAAAATAAAACAAGGAATGCTTTGGAAATGCAACATGTGATAGAACTTCAACTGAATTGGCCCTAGAGCAAATCAGGTCTGAATTCTCACTAGAAGCCAAGAAACTAAGGCAATTTACAGACCGCTCAAAAAGGGCGGTCTGCCGCCTCCTCCGTTTCTGCCGCCGGGAAGCCTCAGCCTCCAAATGGGGAGGCTTCCCGGCGGCGGAAAAAGAAGCCGCAAAAAGCGGCTTCTTTTTGCGTTGTGGTTGCGATGCACGAGTGTGCAAATGGCGCACTTGTGATGTTGCAAGCGCAGGGGGATGTACGGACGCTAAGCGTCCGGCACATAAAAATGGCAGCGCCCATGTGTATAGGGCGCCATCATTTTGTACGTACTAGGTACATACTAGGGTTAGGGCGTCCAGAAAAGATGCCCTTTCCTAACCCTAGTATATACCTAGTACGTACTTTTTGCGCGTTTGGAACTCGCCTAAGGTTGTCTTACTTTGAACATATTATGAGATAATGTGACTCACTGGAAAAGACAATAATGATTGGCAAAGTAGAAGGCAGCAAGCAAAAAAGGCTTAGAACAGAAGCTTAGAACAGAAGTTTAAGCACAACATTTAGGCACCAAGTCAATGTTGTTAGGCTAAAGGTAAATGCGTATTAGAGCAATGGGATGGTATCTCCTGGGTCCTGTCCCCACAATTCCAGCTTTGGATGTGGGAAAGGCTTGACAACTATGGTTTAGCAGTCCTGTTCCCCTCCCTTCAAATAAGGGCAATGATGATACAGTACTTGTTGCATGACTCATTGTAACAGCAGAGCTACAGTCAAGGAATTCCTGGAGTCTTAACTTGAAGTCTAGCTTTAATGACATGTACTGCAATCCTATAGACATAATGCTTAGAAATAAGCTCCACTGAATTTATGAATTCCTCCTCCTATTTCTTAGTATAATTTTTTAAATAAACACCCACAAACACACACACACCAGTTTCTATATATCTAAAACAAGTGGAATAAAAAAACACTAACACAATATCCCAAACTACCTAAAATGTGAAACAAAAACAAACAAAAAATGATAATTAAAAAAGAAAAGAAAACAAAGATGAAACTACCTAGAAATAGTAACTGGTGGCTCCCATGGCAGTGGAGTAGTGAATCCACTCCAGGTTTTAGTCCAAATTTTAAAGGAGCTAAGCAAAGTCCTGAACCTATTTTGGAGATGGACCCTTGGATAGCTCCTTTAAACTTTGGGCTTCCAGCCTTCCTGACCATGGTTTTTTAGCATTACTTATCTAACTCCCCTATGGCTATTCAAAAATTTAATTCGGTATTTAAAAGTAGAATAGAGTAATACTAACAAAATTCTATCTTAATAAAAATATGAGTCTTTTTGTTGTTAACTGCCCTCGAGTTGATCTTGACCCATGACGACCCTGTGAATGAGACATCTCTAAGATCCTCTGTCCTCCACTGCTCTGCTTAATTTCTGCAGACCCATACCCGTGACCTCCTTAGTAGAGTCCATCCATCTAGCATGCAGCCTTCCTCTCTTTCTACTTCCTTCCACCTTTCCTAGCATTATTGTTTTTTTCCAATGTCGTGCCTTCTCATGATGTGTCCAAAGTACAACAGCCTCAGTTTTGTAATCTTGGCTTCCAGGGAAATTTCAAACTTGATCTGCTCTAGGACCCATTTGTTTGTCCTTTTGACTGTCTGCAGGATTCTCAATGCTCTTCTCCAGCGCCACATCTCAAATGAATTGATTTTCTTCCTATCTTCTTTCTTAGCTGTCCAGCTCTCACATCCATACATGGTAATAGGGAATACAATGGCTCATATGTTTCTAACTTTTGTGCTGAGTTGTATATCTTTACATTTTAATATCTTTTCTAGTTCTTTCATAGCTGCTCTCCCCATTCTTAATTTTCTGATTTCCTGACTGCAGTCCCTGTTCCTATCAATGTTTGATCCCAAGTATGAGAATTCTTTTACTATTTCCTCATTGTTTATGTTGAAATTGTGCAGATTGTTTGTGGACATTATTTTTGTTTTCATGTTCAACAGTAAAACATGTTACTATCAGATCCTCTACAAATATAACACACTTCTTTCTTAAAAACCTAAGACCATAACAGAGCCACTCTTATTTTTCATATATTCAATTACCACCTTCCATTGTTTTTTGTGGGTTTTTCAGGCTATGTGGCCGTGTTCTGGAAGAATTTATCCCTAACGTTTCACCTGCATCTGTGGCTGGCATCTTCAGAGGTCATCTTCCATTGTTTCTTAAAATAATCCATAGTTTTCTCATGTATCAACACAGTTAATTTATCAATTTCTACAAATTTATACAATTTTAGCAACCAATCTTATTGAGAAGGATTATTTTCTCTTTCCATCCTTCAGTCTTTCAATGTAGCAAGTAAATCTCCATTCCTTTACTTGTCCAGGTAGCAATAGAGGTCTTAGGTCTGACTACCCAAGTCTTGATTTCTTGATTACCTGTTTCACTCTCCTTAGGATTACTTCTTGAGGAAGCAGTCTGTAATTTCTATGCACATTATAGCAATTCAAATGGTTTTATCTACTATGACTCTGTCCTACAGAATCCTGGGACCTGTATTCAACCTGGCAACACAGGCAAAGGTCAGTTTGAAGAGGTTTTGAATTGACTTTAGGAGAAGGCTCTGCCACATGGTTTGGATTTTGCTTCTCCACCACTAGAGCTAATTAGGCTGATCCAAGAGTGCCCCTGCTGATACCAAACACATGTGTGACAAATTATTTCTGTGAACTTGAACCAGTGCCTTGGAGCTGTATGTTAGTTGCTCCTCTGAACAGGACAGGAAAGCAGGTAGCCTGGGGATGTACAAGCCCATATTTGTGCATGTGTGAAACCTGATATTTTACTTTAATGAAGAGCTCTGAATGCATTGTTTGGAATGGATTCAAAGAATCTGAAAGCAGTAATCATGTGTGTACTGGGATGTCACTGGATTAGAGCCACAAAACAAAAGTTACATTAATAAACACATTCTTTTTCATTGCAGAAAGGGACTTCAGTTCCATACCTAAAAGTTAGAAAAAGGCACTGAAGAATTGTCTCTTTGCATTTCTGCATTTTTCATATATATCACAAATAGCAGTGAATAAGTCTTACAGTGTATACTATCAAATAAAGCTATGGAATGCATGTACAGAGAGCAAAGAAACATGAACATATTAAAATCATTTTTTTTCATTTGCATTTACACTTGCAGATATGCTCATGCATTTTTGTGCAGGGATACAACGATGTACAAAAGAACAATAATATCTTCTTTTTTTGTGCAAACTTTTTCACCATTATCCTACCATGGCTAATGCACACACCCAATCTTACTATTAGCCACCACTGTGCCTTTCATTAGAAATTATATCAATTAAGCTTCATACATTTAAACCTGCAATAATAGTTATTACTAACTTATCTAGAGCAGGGTACAGCAACTCTTGTATAAGACAGATATGGTAGTAGAAGTGCCCCTATAAGTCACTTTTCCCTTTCCCAATTGAAGAAGAAAAAAAAAGCCAAGTATTCATAAGAGAAAGGCAGATGGGATATGAGTACTGTATGTAATGAGGAATAGCTAGGTCTTGCCTCTCAGAGATGTGAAGCTCCCAAACTTAGGTGATTGCTCCAGCTGTATTGTCTTCCTTTCTGTGTTGCAGGGCCTTTACAGTTTTGAGGAAATGATGCCTAGAGATCCAGGTGGGGTGAGACTCATAGGCCAGGAGCAGATGCAAAACTGGCTTACTCTGGGGGTTTCCCAAGTCAAGGGGAGAACCTGCTGACCACACAACCATCTCCCATAATAGGCTGACAATTGATGCACAGTCCACACTGCCTCACTCCTGCTAGGAGGAAGGAATTGCTAAAATGGAGCACTATTATTTTTTCTGAGTTCTATCGCAAATGCATGTGTATGAGCACATGGATGTTACACTAGCAGCCGCCAATTGCCCTCTCCACCCACCAGCCCATTGATGCTATGTGACTGGCCTGAAAGATCTGGAGTGTACAGGACCCAAATATCTTCTTTATTAAATATAAGTGATTAATAAGGTGATGAAATAATGAGGTATTGTTGTGTTAGAACCAGTCAGCCATTGCCATAGAGGCAAAGTTTGGAAACATTACTAAAAAAGTGAAGATATTAGCATTTTTTAAAAAAAATAAAAAAGCCCTTTATTGGCTGTTACATGTAAATAATGACTAGTATTATACTGCTGATAACCCACTGGATGACCTTGGGAAAGTCACATGCTCTAAACTTTAGGGGAAAGTAATAGCAAACTAACAAATCTTGACAAGAGAACCCAATGGTATGACCTTAGAGTAGCCATAATTTGGAAATGACTTGAAGGCTCACAATACACACATACAGACCTTGCTTTTTAATTATTTTAAAAATAAAAATCACTGTAGAATTACAAACTATGACCCCAAATTCTCCTAAATAATCCTCGCAAAGCAACATTTTGAAATAACAAAACTAACATAGTGCCTTATGAAAAACATTAACATTTACCCCATTCATGTTAAAATGTGTAAAAGCAGTGATGTTATTCTTTGTTATGAAAAGAAGCAATAATTTAATTATCTGTTTTATTTATAATCTACCCTTTTCCCAATATGAGACCTAAGCAAACCCACACAGAACAAAAAAATACAGTTAAAACAACAAGGAGCATAGTTTAAAGCAATTAAATAAACTATCCTGTTAGAAACAGCCCAAATTTAGAATAATTTAAAAGTGTTCAAAATGTAATGATGAAAGTACATAAAAGATCTTTCCACAGCAACCAGTTAATAGCGAAAACCTTGTCAAAATAAAAAGGTTTTTGCCTGCCAATGGAAGGAGAGCAGATGGTGTGTGTGTGTGTGTGTGTGTGTGTATCCATTCTAGCCTCTTTTTACTTTCAGTCTTTGTTCTGACTGTTCCTGCAGATGAGTCAGTGTTACAGTACAGAAATTCTGGGAAAACCAGGACTTTTCTGACAGGTTGCTGATTTTTTTCCTATCTTTTGGTTGTGGAGAAGTTGTATCTATAACTATCTGCAAATGTAGATGCTATGAGAATGGGAATAGGTAGGTCTTTCTTCCTTTCTCCAGGGGGAGAAAGTGGATAACCAGGTTAGGGAGCCCTGGTGGTGCAGTGATTAAATGCCAGTACTGCAGCCACTCACAGCCACAAGGTTGTGAGTTCGATCCCAGGCAGGGCTTCAAGGGTTGACTCAGCCTTTCAATTCTTCTGTAGGTTGCTAAAATGAGTACTTCACTTCTTGGGGGCAATTAGCTTACACATTGTAAACTGCTTAGGGAGTGCTTAAGTGCACTGATAAGTGGTATAGAAATGTACTTGCTAATATTGAACTTTATCGCACTGGCCCTGGAATGGGCCTGTAGCATTGTTGTTGTTGTTGTTGTTGTTATTATTATTATTATTATGCTTTATTATTAAGCTTTATTTATATAGCGCTGTAAATGGAACGTTTTGGGGACGGGAGGTGGCAGGGAACGCATTTTATCGCATAGCGAGAATGCTGCCATCGCCACCAAGCGTCCCTATCCCATTCCAGATGTGTCCCAGAGGGGGTGATTTTCGGGAATGCTTGAGAAATGTTCCCAGAAATCACTCGCTGGGGAACACATCTGGAACGGGATGGGGACGCTTGGTGGTGGTGGTAGCATTCTCGCTGTGCGATAAAACGTGTTCCCCGTCCCAAGAACATTCCATTTTGGAATGCTACAGGCCCGTTCCAGGGCCAATGCAATAAAGTTCATTGTCTACGAAGACATGAATTTGTTATTTGCACAAGTGGGCTATCAGAATCATAATGAACTTGGTGAACGCGACTGGATATGAGAATAATTTAAAAGGCTTGTAACTGCAAATGTCCTCCCTGATACACTAACCAGAAAGACTTCCTGTAGAAGAGTTAGAGATATGCCACCATCAAACCAAGGGAGGCCATGAAGTTGCCAGATGTCAAGGCCTCCAGGATGGCACAAAGTCCCTTCATTCTGATTTCTCTCAGCAAACAAATTGGTTTTCTTATTTTGGTTGTCCAGAAATCACACCAAACTGACTGCTGTTTATAGACACAGTGAAAAATTTCGAGTAGCATTTCTGAATATGGTGCTTTTCAGTGACTCCTATGTAAAGATGGTAGTTTGATGGCTTTCACTGTCAGCATATGTTTTTCAAACTTGTGAGACTTTACAAATGAAAGGAAAAAATGATGAGCATTCCAAAAAAATCCTATTAAGTAGCCTGCCTTGTCATGTATAACAAAAATTGGACTATGGTGGATTGAGCCCAATGCATAGAATTTGTGCAATCTGGCATCATTCATGACTTCTGGGGCTGGTATTTAGGGGGAAATGGTGGAGAATGGTCACTCACCTCCACAGTCAACTGAGATAGTAATAAGAATGTGAAGAAGCATGCCTTGTGCCTGATTTCTGAGAAAGGGAGAGAACTGTTTGTCTTTCTAAAGTGATAAGTTGTTTAATCCATCTGGTGAACTCAAGATTCACAGTCTACCCCTCTATAACAGGAAGGGAAAGAGAACCTGCGTCTCTGTTCTCATGAACACTTCCTTCTAGCTCCACAGAATATATAGTGGAGATGCAACCAATGTATTGCCACCACTGTGAGATCACTGACCTTCTTGGACTTGAACAAGAGTAAAATTCTATCTGCTCAGAAGTGAGGGAAGGAAAGCTGACCTTCCCACCATCTCTGGGGGAGCTACAGAACAAGATGTTTGGTTGAAGGCCTTGCCTATCAAAATGAGTAGGAGAAAACAACTTACCCAAGAATATCCTTTGCCATTATAGGAAAATTATACACAAATGTTATGTGGAATCCCCACTAAGGCTATAGCCATCCCCCACTGTTATCATTACTCACTTCTTGAAAATGTTCTACTTGCTCCTCCAGATTTCTGTATCGCAGCTCCATCTCACCTAGTTGATCTTGCAGCAAGTGAACTGTGTCAGTCAAGCTGTGATTCTGCCTCTTGCTGTCTGACAATGCCTGCCGCATGGAATCCAAGCGATCCTGGCAAAGGAGAGAACCCACAGAAGCAAAATAGTTTGATGCCATTAGATATGGACTTCCATTTAGCACAGACTTTTACTGGCCAAGTGTAATTTCTATGATCTAGATATACACAGTAAATCAACATACCCTTCTATACTGAAGTGACATTTCAGACCAGTTGAAAGGATCTGAATTGCAAGAGTGCTGGAAAGTGGTGATACACATCCAGAAAAAGATCAGGAACTTATACTGAATCAGATCATTGAGCCATATGGCTCAGGATTACCTATTGTGTCTGGATTGTTGAGAGACAAGGGCATGATGCAACTGAGAGAAAGATCTTCCAACACATTCTAACAGTTTATGCTGGCTAATCAGAATGCTGAAAATTTGCCATGGTTTCAAGCAGTGTTGTATGGTCTCACCTAACTGAATATGGGTACAGGTACTAGACAGTTCACTTCAATAAGCCGCTCTGATAGCCATTAGGGCTGAAGGGCAGGGTATAAATGCCATGATAAAAATAAAATAAAAATAGTTACAATGATTTTAACTACAGCCTTTATCTAAGAGATTCTAACTGACAGCCTCAGCTTCTGCAATGCTTTGAAGCCACACACACACACACACACACACACACACACACAACCCTAAGTTCCTTCCATTGGTTTTCAGTTTCTAAAATATCTTATGTTGGGGAACTGGATGGAAATATGGTCTGACCCAGCATGATGTACTGGTTTGAGTGTTGGATACTGACTGGAGATCATCAGGGTTCAGTTCCCCACTTGGCCATGGAAACCCACTGGCTGACTTTGGGCAAGTCACATACTCTGAGCCCCAGAAAACCCTGTGACAGGTTTGCCTTAGCATTGCCATAAGTCAGAAAAGATTTGAAGGCACACAACAACAACAACAACAACAACAACAACAACAGGTAGAAACCTCTATAGATCCAAATGAAAGAAAAATATTGGTACAACAACATTTAGCGAGGGTGAATCTTCCAAGACATATTGCTGTATTAACATGCAACACTGCAACTGCACATACAGCCACAATTCAAAATGGTGATTGCCACTTTTGGCCTTCAATTTTTGTTCACATGGTGCATTTGAATGCTCCCTCCAATCTGCAACATAAGGTGAACATAAGAGGGAAGGTGGTAGCTACTGAAATCATGAGGTTTGTAGTGTTAGCCTGGGGCTGGTCTGCAGAAAACTATTCCTTTGGTCTATATTCCTGCATTCCCAGATCATTCTGGGGTTGTAGGCTAATAAGTAACTTTTCTAACCTCTGAGTCAGCACAATTCTATATACAATAATGTGCATGTTGTTTAGCTTGGTACAAAAATATGCTGTTTTGATACAGAGAAACAAGCAGCGGCAGCTGAACATCTGATGCAGCTGGATTCTAGTACCTGGAGCAGCCGGCGGTCTTGCTCTGCAGCACTCAGGGCCTTCTGGAGTTGGGAGATATTCTCCTGCAGGGAGGAGGAGCCAGCTGTAGCATCCGACAGTGCCTGAGACAGACTCTGCACTCGGTCTTTTAAGTGGCATTCAGTGCCCTCTGTCCTAGCCAGTGAGTGTGTCAGGTGATCAAGCTCCTGCTGCAGCAGTGCAGTTTTGCTTTCCCCATCTCCCAGCTGGCAATGGAGCACCTTGATCTGCTCTTCTAGAGAGTGGATCTCTGTATCCCTCTCGGTCAGGCTGAGCTGGGATCGCTGCACTTCTCCTTCCAAAGCCCTCCGACTCAGCTCCAGTTTGGTGGCCCGACTCTCTGCTGCCTCCAGGACTTCCTTTAGTTTCCATTTCTCTGTCTCTAGCTTGGCCTCTTTGGCTTTCAATTTATTGATTTTCTCCTAAAACAATAAAAAGGACTTCAACACTACATGCTACTTCCGTTTTGGCTCATTTCTCCCTCTCCCAAACATGGGAAAGAAAACGAGTGGGGATGCATTTTTGGAATCAGACTAAATCATACCACAGGTTTACTATATATGCCCTAGAGAGCAGGGAAGAATACTACACTAGAGATGTTTGGATTACACAGAGTTTGGACAAGTTACATTTTTGCACCACAATGTCTAGAATTCCCCAGCTAGCACAACCAAGCATTCCCTTTGGGCATGACGATGAGTAAAAGCAAAGAGTCTGAGGTAAAAGAATCAGAAGTAATGAATCATAGTAGATTATCACACTGCCCTTTTCAGTCCTTCTCTCCCAATCTAGGCATTGATTGAAACCTTTTATTCATGAATTTTATCGCATGCCTCTGTGCCTAGGTCAGAAGCATCCCATATCCAGTCATGGCATCCTGTGCTGGACCTGGACTTCTCCGGTACTTTTTGAAAGAATGGGATTTTCCCATTCTTTGAAAAGTGTGGGAGACATCTGGATCGAGTACAGGATGCCATGCCTGGGTGCAAGACGTCTCTGACCTGGGCACGGAAGCGTACAATAAAATCCATGCTTAAAAAGTTTCAGTACCTAAGTCAGGAGGGAAAGATGGAAGAGGGCAGTGCAATAATCTCCAGAGATAAATGTACACATCAGGAAAAATGTGGAGTGAAAAAGACAGAAAGAGGGATTAAAAGAAGCAATGACTGCATATGGGCCAAGTGATATATGTAACTGCTGGTACTTTCTAAGCTCTGTCATCTTCTTTCACTTTAGAAAAACACTATTCCAGGATTTTCATTGTATTTAAGTGCTTCATGCAAGAAAGGGAGGTGGGATGAACATGCTCACTTACCTCACCATTATTTCTTTGGAAGTAATCTATGAGATTTTAGAATACTGATTTTCCAGGGTTTTAAAATGTGGAAGAGAGCCTCCATAAGTAGTGGAAACTCTCCTTTGCTGACAGACACTGTCTATAAATAAAGGGCAACAGGAATGGCAAAGGACAGATTTATTGTGCTTGTCCTCACTCTTCTTATTTATAGAGCTTACATGCAAAGAGAATGCCTGAAGATGGCTTTAACCTCTGTATCTGTATGGAACTGCTCCAAAAACCAAATATATATCAAAGGATTCTAGATGGATTTTCAAATATCTGAAGCTGTAATGTTTGTAGATGACCTGCTTGGTAGTATTTACAGAAGCATGGTGGTACACACACTGAACAAGCCAAATATATTTGTGTCAGGATATGAAGTAAACTTTGCAAAATCTGTCCAGATGGAATTAATGTGACAAATCTAACTAAAGATAAGCTAGCAAGGCAAAGAAACATGTAATGGAAAACTTACAGCATTAATTATCTGGGGCTATCATCAGCCAAAGATATAGAAGTAATAATGGAAGTGAATAATAAAAGAAGTGTCATTGATTTAGTTGACTTTTATAGTTCATCTAATATATTTCTTTCCTGGACTGAGAGGATAATATATAGTTAAAGTGAATGTACTTCCAAAAATATTTTTCTCAATTAATGATGTTATTGTGAGTCTTCAAGTCATTTCTGATTTATGGTGACTCTATCATGGAGTTTTCTGGGCAAGATTTCTTCAGAAGAGGTTTGCCATTGCCTTCCTGTAAGCCGAGAGAATGTAACTTGCCCAAGGCCACCCAGTGGCTTTCCACAGCAAAGCAAGGGATTCAAATGCTTTTTCTCCCAGAATCCTAGTCTAACACTTAGAGCACTGCCCTACCTTAGTCAACAGGAATGGCAGGATTTTTACAGTAACATGGGTGGAAAAACATTACTATGAACTGAAGAATTCTATCTAGGTTATTGAATAACAGTAATACTGGAAAGATCTATGCAATAATAAAAGATATACAAAACACACAGTCATTAATTTCACAATAAAACTATGAAAGTAAGTTGAGAATGTCTTTATTAACTGAAGTTTGGAAATGGCTAGAAAATAATGTTAGGAAGGACATAGCTGTAATGAATTAAAAACAAAATGATTTAAAAGTTTACGCTGTTGCTAGTGTGTGTGTGTGTGTGTGTGTGTTTAACTGCTCTTGAGTCAACTTCAACTCATGGTGGCTCTGTTTCCCTCTGTTTTCAAACTCTCTGCTCAGGTCCTGTAAGCCCAGGCCCGTGTCCTCCCTGATCGAGTCCAACCTTGACATGTGGTCTTCCTCTCTTTCTACTGCCTTTCACTTTTCCTAGCATCATTGTCTTTTCTAATGATTCATTTTTCCTCATGATGAGGCAAAAGTTGAACAGACTCAGTTTAGGCTTACAGAGAGAGTTCAGGCTTGAACTGTTCTAGAACCCATTTGCTTGTCTTCCTGGCAGCCCATGGTATTCTCAGCACTTTTCTACAGCACCACATCTCTAATGAGTTAATTTTCTTCCTATTGGCTTTTAAAAAAATATTCTAGCTCTTTTTTACAACATGAGATATGAGGACCCAAGAGTGATCATGCTTATATGCACATATTCTGCAATTATAATAAAATTAAGTAATTTTCATTCTTTGTTCTAATAACTGATCAAGTAGCTGGTTACAAATTATCTATTGATCGATCCCTTGATATTTTTGTTGGATACATAGAAAGTACTAGTATGGAACACGCAATCAGTTAACAGAACTGCAAAAACTTCCGCCGCTTCTTAGTAGAGAAAGCATTACTCTCCCCCCCACTTTATTAGAGTGGATTTTAAAGCATTTGGCATGTTACAGTCACAATTAAAGTTAACACTTTCTATATGTTAATGGAATTTAGATGTCTGAGAACAGTTTTACTGAAAAAGTTTGTTATACAGTTGGCCCTCCATATCCACTGAATCTTTATACATGCATTCAATCGTCCATGGCTTGAAAATATTCCAAAAAGCAAACCTTGATTTTGCTATTTTATATAAGGGACACCATTTCACTAGGTCACTGTATTTAATGGGCTTTGAGCACCCACAGATTATGGCATTCATGGGTGTGTGTGTGTCCTGGAACCAAACCCCAGCACATATCAAGGGTGAATAGTATTTTCTAAAGGCAGATAGTATTTATCCTTATTCTTTATTTTCATTCTCAGCCCCAGAAAATCCCATGATAGGGTCTTAGGGTCATCGTAAGTCAGAAACAAGTTGAAGGCACACAACAACATTATTATCTCTCCAAAAGGAACAAGTTAATATCATGATTATCACTTCATTTTTATATCTATTGTCCCATGTAAATGAAAGCTGCTATCCAATATATAGTTTAATAATGATTTAATAATTTAAGTGGTTATTTAAATAATTTAATAGCTATCAGGTAGTGTATATATGATCTTTGGAATAGCGGTATATAAATAAAACATATTATTATTATTATTATTATTATTATTATTATTATTATTATTATTATATAAATGGTGATCACTGCTAATTTTATGAATATTCTTTTGTATGAAGAAGTGTTCTCTCTTTGATGTGTGTGTGTGTGTGTGTTATCGGCTAATTCGTGAGACTTTATGTAAGTGGTAACTGACCAGTCACATACATCTGAGTTGGGATTAAGACTGCACTTCACTCAACAACCCAACAGTGACTGGAAAGAGGGCACTTCCAGATGGTTCTCATGGGAAGAACATCATCAATGCTCCCAGTCCCACTTTAACTATATTCCTGCAGGGTAAGCTATCACATGGAAGAACTCTTTGGGGATTAGTCAAAAATTAACTGTCAGTCATAACAAAATGCTCAATTTGGACAAGGATGGGTAGTAAAAATATGCTTCTTTTCAACAGTGGTGTCAAGAAGAACACTGACAGAACACAGGTTTTCTACATATGTTAGTCCAACCAGCAAATGTGAATCATGATTTGAGAGCTGAAAAAACAGCAACAGAGGTATAAAGTAAAAGGAAGATGCACTCAGTTACACTTAAGGTCTACAGATTCTGTTTTAGTACCATTTACCAGCCAGAGTCAGAAGCTGTGCTGATTTATCATTCTTCAGCCAAGATGGTCCTAACTCTGGCACTCTCTTCCCATATCATCAGGCTCGTCATCCAGCTAACAGCACTTCACCTTACACCTTGACAAAATTACCATGTGAGTTACAGAAACCATTTACATGGAAACTTACCACATCACAGCCTCATGGTAGCAACAGAAAAATGGAAAGAATCAATGTTTCTCTTGAGACAGGTGATAATGTACACAAGATGGAGTCCCACCCAAACAGTTCGTGTTAGCTTAAGCAGTAATACAGCCAGACCCTTGCTAACCAGCTGGAATGAAAACATTATTTAAATTGCTAGGCAGAAAGCCCTCCTGAAAAAAATAAATAAAAATCAACCAGTGTTTTTCCTCTTGTTTTTTCTCTGACATTTATTTGCATACATCTCTTTTTGGAATAAAGGAGGTTTGGGGGTTAGGGTGTGTGTGTCTTAAACCTAGGATGCAACCAGACAGGTCCAATCAAAATGCACTGTACAGCTATCCTACTGTTTCTTCCTCACCACACTTTTTCTGGTGATAAATAAGATGGAGGAAGTGGCAGGCAAACATGTTAGGCTTTCAAATTGAAGATAGTATCATTGGAACCTCCTGTAAAATTATGTGAACTAGGCAAGGCATCTGCAGAAGAACAACCTGATTTGGAAGGTTGAATCACACGAATGTCACTGATTTTCCGCATAAGATGGGAAGCTGACCCAAACTACAAATGTCACAGCTTTGGAAGACTATCACATTGCCATTCATCACACCTACCAGAGGCTGTTCCCTCCCTCCACATTTGTTGCTGTACCATGGCAAACTGCCCTTAAAACAAGATGAACTTTCAAGCTTCTTTTTAAAGCTGTTCCACAAGCCAGCTCTTTGCAAAGTCTCTTTAGTTCTTACAAACATTTCAGCCCCCAAAGACAAGATGTTTTGTCTGACAAAGTGCAAAAGAAAGAAGTAAAACCCATTCCTGTTCATTCGGTTTGAACTCCCACTGAGTTTAACACCACATATTTCTAAGGATGGCATCTTTTGCTAGAATATCATGAATACTTAAATTCTTATTTTATGTTAGTGATTTTTCACAGATTCTTTTGCCATCCAGTGCCCCTGGGACTGCTTTAAATATTATTCATTTTTGTATATTTAAAAATCTGTTATTAATAAAAAGTACACCTCAAACATGAAATTTGAAATGAGGTAAAAGTATTTAAAATGGTGTATCATACAGGTATACTCATCAAAAGGCTAAGGCTTCTTGCTGTTGTGTATTGTCCATGGCAAGCCTGATTTTGCTGCCATGTAACAAGTAGGAATGCTTGTGTTCACCTGCAGTTCTCTGTTCTTCTCCTGACAAATATGCAAGTTGCGTTCCAGGGTTGCTGTCTGCTCTGAGAAGGCCTGTCGCTCCCTTTCTGCTTTCCGAATGGCCTCCTCTTGAAGCATTATGGCTGCCTGGGCACTGCTCAGACGCCCATCTGCTCCTCGTTTGCCTGGAGGGGAATGAAAAGACTTCCTTTTTCAAAAAGGAAAAGTACAGGTGAAGTGGCTATGCAGAGAAAGCATTGATCCATGCACTCTCGTTTCATTACTATATTAATCTGTCTGTTAAAAAAAATCATATTCTGGAAATTACCAATTAAGCTCATCAAAGAAGTCCCACTTACAGAATGCCATTCAACAAGCAGAGAAAAGCTATAAAGAACCTTGAGCTTAATGAAAGATCTATTTGTCAAAGAGGTTACTTCTGAAAGGAAATAAAAACCCTAACAGGAAATATAATGTTATCTGCTCCTCCAACCTCTTTTATCTATTTATTTAAAGGAAACTGAATTGGCATTTTATATACCTAAGAGTGATATGAAATGCAAATACATGTAACAAAGCCCAAATATTTTTTGTAGAATGAAAAATTGTTTTTGAAAGCTGCCAGGAGCTCATTCAAAATACACAATTATAGTGTTATTATGCCACTTTAACTGCCATATTCTATTGAATCCTAGAATCATAGGAGTTTATCACAATGGGGCTAATTCTGGCATTAAAGAGAGATTAAAGCACATTTAAAGCATCCCGCGAATAAAGTGGCAATGGTAATTGCACAAATGATTATTACACACAATTGCACAGATAAAGTGATATCAGAAATGCATTGTTGCTGAAATCTTGAAAGTAAAAATGGAGGGGTTTGTGTGTGAAATCGTTTTGCGTAATTACACGATTTTTCCAGGATATTCACAGGATAAACTCCCAATCTCCTTCATGTGATAAACTCTATGGAGTTGGAAGAGACCACAAGGGCTATACAGTCCAACCCCCTGCCATGCAGGAACTCACAATCAAAGCACCCCTGACAGACTCCACCACACTCTGAGGGAGTGTTCCACTGTTGGACAACCCTCACTGTCAAGAACTAGAGCTTGTGAGGTACTAGAAAAGATCTTTGACTGAGAATTTTAAAAGCCCATTCTTAAACTGAAAATCTCAGGATTCCAGTGGATGGAACTATGGCATTTAAAGTGGAATAATAGCTCTATAATTGTGTAGTGTGAATGGGTCCCAGGTTGAGAGAACAGGCAATAAAGGCAAGGGATATTTAAAATGCTTTCCCTCTCTTCATCAACTTGCTTTTCTTTCAGGTACATATTTATGGGTAAATAAATATGGATAAAATTTATAGGAGCCCTGGTGGTGCAGTGGGTAAATGCCTGTACTGCAGCCATTCACTCGAAACCACAAGGTTGCGAGTTCAAGACCAGCAAAAGGGCCCAAGCTCGACTCAGGCTTGCATCCTTCCGAGGTCGCTAAAATGAGTACCCAGACTGTTGGGGGGCAAATTAGCTTACTTGCTAATTAGCTTACTTGCTGTTCACCGCTATGATCTTTGGAATAGCGGTATATAAATAAAACAATTATTATTATTATTAAACACTCATCTGAACCTTATAGTGGAAAAGGCACCTTAGAAAATGTGGTTTGGAAATGAGGAAAGTGTTAAATAGCCCTCATCCTCTTGCTATGCCATTTCAAATAGAAGCTTCTAAAATCATTTCATTTTCAAAAAGTCTTAATTACATCTATTATGGACCTTGTCACATGGAGGCTCTTACGTTGGCGAAATGTTGCAGAACTGTTTCAGAAGCACGAAGGTGGGATTGTCTGTCGTGCTTCTAAAATGTAATTGAGGCTTCCCGCTTTCCTTCCGTCAATGAAGCATTCGTGGAGAAGCCATTTTTTGAATAATGGGATATCCCGTTATTCAAAAAATGGCTTCTCCGCGAACGCTTCATTGGTGTAAGGAAAGTGAGAAGCCTCAATTATGTTTTAAATTTATGTTCACGCTTCTGAAACAGTTCTGCAACGTTTCGCCCACATAAATGCCTCTGTGTGATAATACGCTATGGCTTGTTCCCATTTCTGCCTCAACAAAATGACATATTAACATGAGAGGAAATACAGGCATCCAGGGGGAACACTATGGAGAATAAAGAAAGTAAGGGGAAGAGAACTGGCCTTCCTCGCAGTCTGCCAAGAACCTCTGGAGTTGTGTGATACGATTCTTTGTCCGGTCATGGTCAGACTCCATTTCATTCAGCTGCTGGCTCAGATTCATTACTTGAATTCTTAGATCATCCTGGGAACAAGAGATATGAACTGTGATTCCTATGGATTGTTTCCAGGGAAAATGGCAAAATACATGTAGAGATAAGACCACATATACCTTTTCTGCATGTAGTTATTTTTTAATTCTTTAAAAATGTTGCAAAATCTATTCAGCTTCATAGAACCAAAATCTACTCAGCTTCAGCGCACAACATATAGACTTAAAAACAACTATACAGTCTATCTGTAAGAAAATAACTATATTCAACAGAGGTGGTTATAAATTACACGAATCATTGGAGGCCTTTCTTTGAGTCCTCTCACTTTTGGAAGTGAGGCAGGTGATGATCTGAGATTGGGTATTTTCACTTGGGTGGAAATGTTACCAGTTTGGACTACAATTTTCTGAATCTTCAGGATGGGAGATTTGTGAAGCTGTAGTCCAAACTAGTAAAATTTCCAAGTTGTGAAAATAATTGAATGCATACTCTTATTTTATCATTTATTCTCTCCCTAAGACCATGGCCTGCCTGAGGCAGTATGTGTTATGGAAATATTTTCAATGTATCAATTAACTTTTCCTCTACATGGCAGCTTTATGCAAATTTTCCTCACTGTAAGCCGCACTGAACAATGAGGGTCACATTGAAAATGGAGTAAGCTTGTTTTTTGCTGCTCCAGAGACTATGAAGTTTATCACACTACATACCTTCTGCTCTGCTCCCGTTGCCTCAGCATCACCAATCTGTGACAGGAGCTTCCTGGTGGGATCGCAGATGGCGGCTTTTAAAGGGGAACGCTTCCGTTTTCGTTTTGGCAGCGTTCTTGTAATTGTTTTAAAAAGGGCCCTTTTTTAATAACAGATTAAATCGTTATTAAAAAGGGCCTTTTAAAAAACAATTACAAGAATGCTTCCATGATGCAGGGGCGATGAGAGCAGAACGGAAGGTAAGTAGTGTGATAAACTCCTATGATATGGATCAAAGGTTTCAAAAATGTTTAGATTCCACCTAAACATTAGGAAGAAATTCCTGAAGGTAAGAGATGTTCAACAGTGGAACACAGTCCCTCAGAGTGTTGTGGAGTCCCCTCCTTTGGAGGTTTTTAAACAGATGCTGGATGGCCATCTGTTGGGGATGCTTTGATTGTGAGGTCCTGCATGGCAGAGGTTTGGACTGGATGGCCCTTGTGGTCTCTTCCAACTCTATGATTCTATGATGATATTTTCATTAAACATGCACAAGACTTTATCGGTAAGGCTGCATCAGCATTTAATTCTGAGTAAAGCTGAACAAGAAAGTGCTGGAAAAGTGTTAATGGAAAGACGTTGTTATTTACTGTAGATTCTTGCTTTGGTTACTGCATGCCAACAATAAACTCCAGAATCTTGGTGGGACAAGACAACAAAGCAAGGAATGCCTTAGATTTTATGCAGCCCAGAAAGAATGAACTGATTTCTCCATTTGTCAGAAAGACCGCTGGATGATCTGATGCTATGATTATTGTGACAGCCCATGTTTTTTTAATTATTCTGGTACAGTATAAATATTTATGCATTTTTACAAGAGGCATGCTTTTGAGCAATAAATAGCACATGACAGAGAAAGGGCTGAACTGCCCTTGAATATTGCTAAACATATGTCTTGGAAGTCAAACTGGGGTCAAGCTGAGCTAGATTGGTTCATGTGATTCTGCTAAATGGAGCTGGGATATCCTGATAGTTTTCATGCTGGGCAAACAAACTGGGCCCTTGCCTTAGCTAAATGAACTAAGCATACTAAGGAACTTGGGCCTAGTCCCAGTTGAGATGGAATCCCTAGGGAACAACATGCATTCATGAGGTCTGAAGCTCTCTGCTAGAAAATAATTAAATTCTGTAGCTGTAATAAATCACATATCTTTGCACATATTTTCTTAATTTCCATCCTTTTGCTCAAATTACAAAAAACTTATGCAGAAATTTGGATTTTTCCCCAGTCTATGCTTTTTGTTTTATTGCTTGGTCAGAGTCAGGATGGTGGATAGGGAAGAAACACTGGGATGGATCTTTCCAGAAAAATATGTGGAACAGGAAAGAAAGGGGCAGACACTGGAGTCACAAGGAGAGACTTCCAGCACCTTAGAAATGGTTAGACCTCACTTTATCAAACCAGCCATATTATTGAACTAGTTTGTTTTATGTTTTCCAAAACAATACCACTTTACAATCTTTCAAAGCCTGCAAATGTTACTTTTTGGGGGCTACAGTTCTCAATGGTGTTTATCAGACAAGCTCTTAAAGAGGTACTATTCCAGTGTGACTCCTCTAGCTGCCTCCTGTTGCATGCTGGGATTGGCAGTTTAAAGGAGGGGTATTTAGAATTCTCAGGCAGAGAAGTTCAGCTCCTTAAAACTGCCAATCCCAGCATGCAACAGGAGGCTGCTAGAGGAGTCACACTGGAATAGTACCTCTTTAAGAGCATAGTGTGATAAACATCAGAGTTTTCCAATGGCCATACCCACTGGGTTTTTCTAGGAGCTGTACTCCAAAACGTAACACTTCTAGAATCTAAAATCTTTACATTATTCTGCTGTATCCAATCGACACTTGAAGGAGGCCAAGAGAGTCATTTACTCAAAGCCCTGTCATGGATCTGTAATTGAAGTAGTCTTTGAACACAACCCTTCAGGCTCAAATGGAACAATCTGTGCCTAACTAAGGGGCTGTACACATAGCCCCAAACAGGTGGCCTCCAGCCACCCCTTTTACAGCCAGATTGGGGCCGCTGCAATCGCATGCCATGGCCCCGATCTGGCCTTTCCAGGGCATTAAAAGGAGCCGCAAAAAGCTCCTTCAGCGCTGTGTAGTGCAGACATAGTGCTGGAGGAGTATCATGACACTGCATGCCATGTGATGCAGCATTTGGCATCATGCCACCCTGAGGTGGAGCCAGAGTATGTGTCGTATAGACGCTACACCCAGACTCTGCCCCCATGCCGGCCCAAACTGCTGGTGTGCACAGGGCCTAAATTCAGTCCCATGTGGTTTTTAGGTTCACGTGTCTTTCAAAACTCAGGCATTTATATTAGGAGTCAGATATTCCATCTTTTAAATCATGATCGTAACAGATTGCTGGAGCTAAGACACTTGTAGCATTGAAATGTTTTACCTGTGAGTGGACTAAATTAGCCTATTGCATTAGCAGCCATGCACAGATAAAGCATATACTTAGAATCATAGAGTTGAAAGAGACCACAAGGGCCATCCAGTCCAACTCCCCTGCCATGCAGGAACTCTCAATCAGAGCATCCCTGACAGATGGCCATCCAGCCTCTGTTTAAAAACTTCCAAGGAGGGAGACTCTGAGGGAGTGTGTTCCACTGTCAAACAGCCCTTACTGTCAGGAGGTTCCTCCTAATGTTGAGGTGAAATCTCTTTTTCTGTACCTTGTGTTCATTGTTCCGGGTCCCGTTCTCTGGAGCAGTAGAAAACATGCTTGCTCCCTCTTCAATATGACATCCCTTCAAATATTTAAACAGGGCTATCATATCACCTCTTAACCTTCTCTTCCCCAAGCTAAACATCCCCAGCTCCCTAAGGTGGTCCTCATAGGGCATGGTTTCCAGACCCTTCACTATTTTAGTCGCCCTCCTTTGGACATGCTCCAATTTCTCAACATCCTTTTTGAATTGTGGTGCCCAGAACTGGACATAGTATTCCAGGTGAGGACTGACCAAAGCAGAATATAGTGGCACTATTACTTCCCTTGATCTAGATACTATACTTCTATTGATGCAGCCTAAAATTGCATTGGCCTTTTTAGCTGCCTCATCACACTGTTGACTCATGTTCAACTTGTGGTTTAGTTGGACTCCTAGATCCCTTCTGAATGTAGTCTCCTTAAGCCAGGTTTCACCCATCCTATATCTACGCATTTTATTTTTCTGCCTAAGTGCAGTACCTTACTTTTCTCTGTGTTGGAATTCATTTTGTTAGCTTTGGCCCAGCTTTCCAGTTTATTCAGGTCATTCTGAATTTTGATCCTGTCCTCTGGGGTGTTAGCTACTCCTCCTAATTTGGTGTCATCTGTAAATTTGATAAATATGCCCCTAATTGTGTCACCCAAGTCATTGATAAAGATGTTGAATAACACTGGGCCCAGGACAGAACCCTGTGGCATTCCACTAGTCACTTCTCTCCAGGATGAAAAGGAACCATTGTTGAGCACCCATTGTGTTCAGCCAGACAACCAATTACAAATTCATGTAACAGTTGCCTTGTCTAGCCCACATTTTATGAACTTGTTTGCAAGAATGTCATAGGGAACCTTGTCAGAGGCCTTACTGAAATCAAGATATGCTATATCCACAGTATTCCCTTCATCTACCAAGATGGTAATTTTAGCAAAAAAAGAGATCAGATTTGTCTGGCATGACTTCTTTCTATGAAACCCATGTTGACTTTTTGTGCTTATGGCATTGCCTTATGGATATTCACAGACTCTCTGTTTTATGATCTGCTCTAGAATCTTTCCTGCTCTTGATGTCAGACTAACTGGACAATAATTGTTGGGATCCTCCCCCCCCCCCTTTTGAAGATGAGGATGTTTGCCCTCCTCCAGTCTGCTGGGACATTCTGCCTTATGCACATGCATAATTTTCTACCTTTCGCACATGTTCCTTTCATTGGCCTATATCCACTGAATGAAAGATTCAAAGCAGAATTCCAAAGGGAATAGACATTTTTTATGAAATCAAACCACAACGTGATAAGATTTTCTTTCTTTTTTTTAAAATCTAAAATGAAGATAGACTGGTGTGTTTTTAAAATCGTTCTACAGATGTGAAGGCAAAACTTTCCTTGTTTATAACCAGATAAACACAGCCTTTCAGCTAGTAGGACAAAAAGTAACCTGGAAAAACAATTGTACTTTCCCCCCATAACTCCTCAGTACTAATAAAATGGCAGCTAATTCGTCAGACAGCATAAATCACAATGGATGCTGGTCTCACTGACAGTCTGGTCCCTATCATATGGATCAGTCAAAACCAACATGAACCAAAGTATTGTACATGTCTGGATAGTGGCAAGATATGTGGATATGATCTCATGCTCAGTGTGGCCACAAGGATGAGTTTTGTAACAACCAGAAAGCCACCATCAGTGCTTGGAAAAGTTACCTTTTGGAAAATAGCTCCTAGGTTCCTAAAGCAAACATGAACAGTGGCTATCCTGACCAGCTAGTTATGGTAAGTAGGTGTGTGTGCGTTGTGTGCGTGGGTGCGCCCATATGAATTCAAGTTGTCTGTTGACTTGTAGTACCCCATGAATTTCACAGGGTTTTCATAGGCAAGGAATTCTCAGAGGTGGTACCTCTGAAATTGAGTCCTAATACAGATCAACACTTTGTGCCGGCCTGTGGGCAGTTAGGATGCAGTGTCCGCACACTGGATGCCCTAACCCTGCCCCCAGGGTGCCATTTTGGCGTGCACTGGTCCACATAGCATGCACCATCATGATGCCCTTCTGGTGCTGCATCCACATGATGCAACACCAATGGGGTATTATAAAGCTGCGCCCCTTGGTGGGTGCAAAAAAGAGCCGCTCTTTGAAGCTCCTTTTTGTGCTCTCTGGAGGCCGGATCAGAGCCACGGCATGAGGTGGCCATGGCCTCGATCCAGCCAGTAAAGGGGCAGGTGCAGACTGTCCCTTTGGGGTGGTCTGTATAGCCCCAAAGCTACAGTCTACAGCACCTGGAATTCATTCATAGTCTACATCTAAGTAAAAACCAAAGCTGACCCTGCTTTGCTTCCAAGATCAGATAGGATCTGGTGCTGTTAAGGGACTTAGGCTCCACTTGAATTATAGTACAATTATTTTTGTGCAAAATTCTGTACCATAGCCTCATGCTTTCCAGAGCATGGTAGGGGTAGAACTTTTTGGAAAATCTGCATGAAGAAGAAATGATTGTTAGATATGTCTTTGCTTACCCTCTCTCTTTGAGTGTCCCGCAACTCCTGGAGAAAGTCTCTCAAAGCATCACGAACGACTTCTGGGTCAATGTCACTTGTGGCTTGCTCACTTCTGAGAGGAGAAGTTTGGTGAAATGGGGAATGTGAGCGGCTCCTCTCAGGAGACCCAGTGCGGGATGCAGGAGTTTGTCGGCCACTGGTTCCTGTGGAAATATTATTTATTTTATTTACTTACAGTATTTATACCCCGCCCTTCAGCCCTAAAGGCTCTCAGAATGGCTTACAATTATTATTTTAATTCTCAGAAGCCAAACAGGGAAAGCCAAATTGGATTTCTTGAGGCCAGAGGGAAGGACTTTAGTGCATAAATACCATAAATAAATAAAGAAAAAATAAATAAATACATCAATACTTTTTTTAAAAAAAATAATAAGCTGTATTTTATTGACAGACTCATGAGAGCTTGTTTCATTGTCACAGTCATAGGAGAATGGCCACTTTCTAGCTTACGGCTAGGGTTTCGAAAAGTTAAATTTTGAACTAAAACTCCCAGAATTCCCTTATCACATGACCAGTAACTGTGGGTTCCTGGGAGCTGTGGTCCTCCAAAGGTATTTCTCCCCCAAGATCTGGTTATTGCTTTAAATTAGGTATGAGGAAAGCACAGCCTGTGGGTTTTATCCAGCCCATGGGGTTCTATTTTGTAATGTTGAAGCTCCCTATAACTGTAGTTTTTTCAAAAGAATGTTTTCAACCAAATTTTACTTCAGAGTGGCCCAAACCACCAGTAAACACAGTAGTTTTGCCTCCATGCTCCCCCTGCTCAACCCCCAGCTCCCTCCTAAATGGATGAAAATAAACCAGAAACAAAACCAGAAGTGATGTGATGTTACTTCCAGTCACGTTAGGAATGTTGGGATGACTGCACAAGGGGAGAATGAAAATACCCCCACAGTTGCCCTCTCAATTTAAATAAAACTTAGCTCATGGTATTGTGAAGGATGCTCCAGCTAGAAGCCTTCTGACCTTTGACTGGAGAGCAAGATCTTTGTGGTGATGGACTCCGGCTGCCAAGCCCCAGAGTGCGGCGTAGGACTGAATGCAGTGCTACCAACTTCTGCTCAGCCTCCCTCTTAGCTGCTTCAGCTTTGGCTAACTCTATTTCTAAGCCATGGGTGCGTCCCTCAAAGGTGCTCAGGCACATCTGGAGGTTCTCGCTTGTCCTGCTGGCTTCTTGAAGCTTCATTTCCAGGTTATGGAGATCTTGCTTCAGCTTTTTCTCCTTTACATGACTCTCTGCAAGGCTCTGTGTGAAATCTTGCTCTCGGAGCTGAGCCTCTGTCTCTGTGGCAGATAGTTTCTTCTGCAAGTTCAACACCTGAAAGAGAACAGAGTCTGCCCTGCATGAAAGGGTATCTGTGCTTGTTTCCCCCATATTCATCTCCTAAGGGCCTCTAGTAATGGACATTATCATCGGTACGTGTACACAAATGTATAACGGCGGGGCTTGTCATCATGCAGAGTGAGACATTCACTTCGGGCAGCAGACGTTGGGTGGTGAAGGATCAAAAAGTTATTGGTCTATGGTCATTATCAGCATTTCTGCTAAAGGACAGAGTTATGTGTTCCAAGCAGTGCCCCCTAAGCTATCCTAATCCCCCTAGATGTGGTGAAAGATGCTGTTCCATGGTGAAATAGAATTCAGTTGCAAGTCTGATGAGCTTCTGTATAAAAAGAGAAGAGGAGCCATTTTGTCTACTTCTAGAGGCAGCAAAATGTCTCGGGCTGAACCTGCACAGCTTTGTGCTAATATCTACCAAACAATTTATGCCTACCCATCTATTGCTACCCTGCTGCACACTTCAAGACAAACTAGATGAGACAGAGGAAGGTTCATGATTAAATCTCCCAATGAGACGAAGATTGATTCTGATTTGAAATGTGTAGAGGTGGGGGGGGGGGGGAGATTCAGTCCTCCTGTAGTCACCTTTAGAACTGGGATCCCTTTTCCTGAATGTACAAGTTAACCCCCCCCTCCAGAAATCCTATTATATTCTTTCCACCATCTTGCTCAACTGTGCTCTAAACCGGACATCTGTAAGCTCATGCTCCTTTCTTCAAAGTCCAGTAAAGGTTTGCTTTAATTGATGCAGCAATAAGCTTTGAAGAAGCATAGTTGCAACAGTTCAACATCAAAGCATTTCCAGTTTTCACTTTGGTCTAACCCCACTCCTGACCTCTTTGGTCCACAACTCACTAACGTGTGGCAACACTCCCATAATTAACTCCAACCCTGAGAAAAATACCATCCCTACATTTTTCTGAGGAACTAAACACAAAACTGGTATGGGCTAATGAAGATGACACCAGAGATCTTCTTTGTAATTCCTAAAAATATAAAAATTTATCATTTCGCAGTTTCTTTATCACTCCGAAATAAAAGGTCACAGTGTTACCCAACTGCAAATTTGGATTTCTTGACCTCTTATGAACATGCACTGCTTTCTTGCTTTTTAAACCTTTCTGTAAGGTATGGTAAAGAAGAGCTATATTAAAATATGCTATATTAAAAATGTGAAAGGATTAATGGTGCATGGGAAGAAGAAACTTACAAAGATGAACCCCAAATTTTGGAAAGTGAAATGAAATCCCAACTCAAAGCAATTGGGAAGAATAAATCACCTGTAACAGATGACATACAGTACCTACAGAACTATTACAGTCTATAGAGGCAGAAGCAAAGTTCTAACTCAAATCTGCCAAGAAATATGGAAAACAAAGCAGTGGCCCACACATTGAAAGAGATCAACATACATTCCTATATACAATAAAGTAGACAAAAAAGACTACAGTAACTATAGGACCATTGCACTGATTTATCATGCAAGTGAAGTCATGCTCAAAATTCTGCACCAAAGACTCCTACCATATATGAAGTGGGAAATCCCAGAGACACCAGAGAATTCCAAAAGAAAATCTACATGTGTATTATTATTATTATTATTATTTTATATCCCACCATTTCCCCAAAACTAGTAAGTTTATCGCACTGCGTTCCTTCCGTGTGTTCTGAGAACGGAACGGAAGGAGCAGGGCCGAGTGCAGAACGAGTGGGGGACGGATTTTATCGCACGCATCCGTCCCTCATTCGTTCCGTTCCCCCTCTCTTCCGTTCTTAGTCCGTTCCAGAGGGGGAAATTTTTGAGAACTGTTCTGAACAGTTCTCAAAAAGTGTTCCCTCTGGAACGGAAAGGGCAGGGAAGAGAGGGGGAACGGAACGAGTGAGGGATGGGTGTGTGCGGTAAAATCCGTCCCCCACTCGTTTCCGTTTCCTGTCGGGCCGGGCCAAGAACCCGGTGCGATAAACTTCTAGGTCTCAGACCAGCTTACAATATTAAAATATAGTACAATTAAAAACATGCAAAAGTGATAGATCAAAATAGACTTAAATTATTACAATATTAAAACAGATTGTATGTTAAAAGAATAAAATACAGTTAAAAAGTTTAAAGTCTTTAAAACACTTTAAAACAATATAACAGCCCAGCCCATTCTTTAAAAACCTGTTTTAAATGCCTGTCTGAACAGGAAGGTCTTAGCTTGCAGGTGGAAGGACAACAAAGAGGGGGCCATTCCAGTCTCCTTGGGAAGTGAGTTCTAGAGTCTAGAGGCAGCCACAGAAAAGGCTGTTTCTCATGTCCCCATTACCCATGCTTGTGATGCTCCTGATGATCTCAGAGTCTGTGTTGACTCATACAGTGAGATGCAGTTTGCCATATAGCCTGGACCTGAGCCATATGGGGCTTTATAGGTTTTATTGACTACAACAAAGCCTTTGATTGCATAGAATCATAGAGTTGGAAGAGACAAGGGTCATCCAGTCCAATCACCTGCCATGCAGGAACTCACAATCAGAGCCCGACAGATGGCAATCCAGCCTCTGCTTAAAGACCTCCAAAATAGGAGACTCCACCACCCTCCGATGGAGTGTGTTCCACTGTTGAACAGCTCTTACTTCAGGAGTTCCTAATGTTGAGGTGGAATCTCTTCTCGTGTAGCTTGCATTCCTTGTTCTGTGCCCTATTCTCTGAAGCAGCAGAAAATAAGCTTGCTCCATCTTCAATATGACACCTCCTCCAAATATTTAAACAGGGCTTTCATATCACTTTTTAAACTTCTCTTCTCCAAAGCAGAATACTGTAGCACTATTACTTCCCTTGAACTATACACTGTACTTCTCTTGATGCATCTTAGAGTGACATTGGCCTTTCTAGCTGCCATAGCACATTGTTGACTCATGTTCAATTTGTGGCCTACTGGGACTCCTAGATCCCTTTCATATGTCATCTCATTAAGCCAGGTGTCCCCCATCCTATATCTGTGCATTTCATTTTTTAACCCAAGTGCAATACCTTACATTTCTCTGTGTTGAAATTCATTTTCTGGCCTTGGGTTCTCAGACTCTGTTCTCGACTGGTTTAGATCTTACTTGTCTGGCAGATCTTTTGCAGTAGTTGCAGGGGGTCTGACTTCTTCTCCTGTTCCCTTATCTGTTGGAGTTCCCCAGGGCTCTGTTCTGGGTCCCCTTCTGTTTTCTCTCTACACACTGTCCTTAGGAAAACTCATCAGCTCTTTTGGTTTTTCCTACCATCTGTATGCCGATGACACCCAGCTGTATCTTTCTGCCCCTGACTTTTCGCCAAGGCTTGAACAGCAAGTCTCATCTTGCCTTACAGCTGTCTCGCAGTGGATGCGCCATCGGCGTTTGAAGCTCAACATGTCCAAGACGGAGCTCCTTGTCTTTCCTCCTAAGCCCAACCTTCAACACTCCTTTTCTGTCTCTGTGGACAACATTTCCATTCAACCAGTCCAGCAAGCCCGCAGTCTTGGCTTTATCTTTGACTCTTCTCTGTCGTGTATCCCTCAGATCCAGACCACAGCCAAGGCTTGTAGATTCTTTTTGTACAATATTGCCAAAATCCGACCATATCTCTCCGCCTCTACTGCCAAGATCCTGGTCCATGCTCTAGTGATCTCACGACTTGATTACTGTAATGTCCTCCTGGCTGGGCTTCCTCTTTCTCACCTCCGTCCTTTAATCTCTGTCCAGCATTCAGCTGCACGCATTATCACTTCCACCCACCGCTCTGACCACATTTCTCCTGTGTTGGCATCCCTTCACTGGCTCCCTCTCCCTTTCCGCATTCAGTATAAGCTCCTGCTGTCGACATTCAAAGCCCTCCATGGACTGGCCCCTCCTTACTTATCAGACCTTCTTTCTCTTCACCTTCCCACCAGGGCCCTCCGTTCTGGTAGTCAAGGGTTCCTGTCTCAGCCCAGGATTTCCTCTGCCCCATCCCGGATTCGCCCCTTTTCACTTGCTGCCCCTCACTCCTGGAACCTTCTTCCTCCACAAGCAAGAGCCATCACTTCTTTAACCAGCTTCAAAACGGAGCTGAAAACCATCCTATTCAGAGAAGCTTTCCCAGGCATCGCATAATTGTCGCTTACTATCTGATGTTCTGTTGTTGGCTGTTTATCGATCCATTTCCTGTATTCCTATGTACTGTATATGTATTATCCTACTTGTGATTATGTATTTTCTCTGGATAATGATTAACCATCCATTATGAAGCCTTGCCCTCCCTCCAGTCCATCTGCCTTGGTCCAGACCTCGGAGGTTGAGAGGAACTGCTGGACCTCTTACCCTTTCCCTCCACCACTCCCTTCTCCTTCTGTGTCATGTCTTTTTAGATTGTAAGCCTGAGGGCAGGGAACCGTCTAACTAAAAAGATTGTATGTACAGCGCTGTGTAAATTTACAGCGCTTCATAAATAAAGGTTAATAATAATAATAATAATTTTGTTAGCTTTGGCCCAGCTTTCTAATCTATTAAGGTCATTTTGAATTTTGATCCTGTCCTCTGGGGTATTAGCTATTCCTCCTAATTTGTTGTCATCTGCAAATTTGATAAGCATGCCCCCTATTCTTTCATCCAAGGCATCGATAAAGAAGTTGAATAGCACTGGGCCCAGGACAGAACCCTGTGGCACCTCTCTGGTTGCTTCTCTCCAGGATGAAGAAGAGCCATTGCTAAGCACCCTTTGGGTTTGGCTGGTCAACCAATTGCAAATCCACCTAACAGTTGCACTGTCCAGCCCACATTTTACTAGCTTGTTTGCAAGAATATCCTGGGAGACCATGTCAAAGACCTACAGAGCCCTGGTGGCGCAGTGGTTAAATGCCTGTACTGCAGCCATTCACTCAAAACCACAAGGTTGCGAGTTCAAGACCAGCAAAAGGGCCCAAGCTCAACTCAGGCTTGCATCCTTCCGAGGTCGCTAAAATGAGTATCCGGACTGTTGGGGGCAAATTAGCTTACTTGCTAATTAGCTTACTTGCTGTTCACCGCTATGATCTTTGGAATAGCGGTATATAAATAAAACAAATTATTATTATTATTACTGAAATCAAGATATGATATATCTACAGCATTCTCGTCATCTACTAAACTGGTAAATTTATCAAAAGAGATCAGATTAGTCTGGCATGACTTGTTTCTCAGAAATCCATGTTGACTTTTTGTGATTATGGTATTTTATTCTAAATGTGCTATGGGGTATTGTATAATATTGTACTGTTTTATATTGTTTTATGCTGGTCATCGACCGTAATAATAAATTTCATTTCATTCTAAATGTGTGCTGACTCTTTAATGATCTGCTCTAGAATCTTTCCTGGCATTGATGTCAGACTAACTGGGTGATAAATTTTTGGCTACCTCTTTTTTTCCCTTTTTGAATATGGGGACATTTGCCCATCTCCAGTCTGTTGGGATTTCTGTTTTTCAGGAGTTCTCAAAGATTATTGCCAATGGCTCTGAGATTACATTTGCCAGTTCTTGGATGTAGTTCATCTGGTTCTGGAGCCTTAAATTCATTTAGATTAACCAGGTATTCCTGTATTACCTCTTTACTTATTCTGTGTTGCATTTCCATTATTGTATCCTCTGTCCCATTTTCATCAGGTTGAGCACCCTTTAACTTTTTAAAGAAAACTGAAGCAAAGAAGGTGTTCAGTAGTCTGCATTTTCTCTGTCCCCTGTTAGCATTTCACCATCTTCTCCACATAGTAGCCCTATCATTTCCTTCTATTTTTCTTTTTGCTGTGAACATACCCCAAATAGCCCTTTTTGTTGTTCTTAACTTCACTAGCAAGCCTGAGCTCATTCTGCGCTTTAGCTTTTCTGACTTTACCCCTCACTATTTGCTTGAAATTAGTGATTTCTCTTTAGTGATTTCCCCCTTTCCCCCTTTTTTATACATGCCCCATTTAAAACTTAGCTCCATTCAAAGTTCTTTAGTCATCTATCCTGGTTTCTTGACATCTCCCATTTTTCTTTCTCACTGGAATAGTTTTAAATTGTGCCTTGAGTATCTCCCTTTTGAGAAATGCCCACCCATCCTTAACTCGCTTCTCTTTTAGTATTCTTGACCAGTATTTCCCTAAGCTTGGTCCAGGCCTCAGAGGGAGAGAAGAAATGCTGGACCTGATCCCCTTCCCCACCACCATTCCCTTCTCCTTTTGTGCTGTGTCTTTATAGATTGTAAGCCTGAGGGCAAGGAACCATCTAATTAAAAATAATCATTGCAAGACATTCTGATAGCCTTTAGGGCTGAAGGGCAGGGTATAAATACCATAATTAATAAATACATTTGATTGTCCAGATACTTAACTTGTACTTAGGACAAGAGGCTGCCATCATAACTGAATACAGAGAAACAGAATGGTTCCCAATCAAAAAAGGGGTCAGGCAAGGCTGCATCCTATCACTCTATTTATTCAATCTCTATGCAGAAAATATCATATGAAGAGCAGGCTTAGACTCAGAGCCAAGAGGACTAAATATTGGAAGAAGGAACGTAAGCAACATATGCAAGACGTCACAATACTACTAGCAGAAACCAACAAAGACCGGTGAAATTACTGAATAAGGTCAAGGAGGAAAGCACCAAGGTAGGTTTACACATAAACAAAAGGTTGCAGGGTTACGCAACTGCAGACTTAGGTTTCTTACCCGCTTATGGATCAGCATAGCTATCTTTGCTTTTAAAACCCTTCTGTAAGTCTTAAACAGGCTTAAATAGCAAGAAAACAAAAATAATGATCACAGAAAATCTTAGATAAAGAAAAAATAAAAATCGTCAAAAAGTTCTCATAATTTGGATAAAATATTGATCTGAACAGTGACTACAGTTAAAAAAAAAAAAAAATCAGAAGAAGACCAGGATTGTAAAGGGCATATTGACAACATCATGAGAAGGCATGAATCACTAGAAAAGACAATGATAACAGGAAAGGTAGAGGGCATAGAAAGAGAGATCGACCAGAGGTCAGATAGTTAAATTCAGTCAAAGACATAGGCCTGAGTCTGCAGGACCTGAACAGAGCAGTTGAGGACAGGAAGGTTTGGAAATGTCTCATCCACAGGGTTGCCATGTCTCAACAACAACAACAACAACGGTATCCCAAGGCAACATCTCACACAGACCTTACAATAAATGGCTAATAGCTAGAAACTTTTTGTTGATGGTGCTATAATGTGTTTGAATGGCCTAGGAAGGTATATGTGGCCAGACATGAGATTCTTCATCTTTTCTTGCTCCTACTGGAGAAAGGTAACAGTGCAGGTGAGGCTTGTGGCTTTAGCCAGCAGTTTGTACTAAACATGGGTCTTAAAATTGGGCCAGAGAGCTGCTTTTTCAATCTTGTGGCACTGTGGGTTTTCTAGCCATCTGATGCAGATATGTTTTGGAGTATTAAGGCAGTTTCCCATTCTTATGTTCAGCTTGTATATTATGAATAAATATGTGTGAGTGTATAAATCAGAACAAGCCTTATATAAAGAATTATACAAAGAAATCTTGTAAATGTAGAATGTAGAATTTTGCATTTGTCTTTGTTGAATTTCAATTTATTAATTTCAGCCCAGTTTTTTTTATTTTATCAAGATCGCTTTAAATTCTGTTTCTATCTTCCGATGTGTTATTTACACCTCCCTGTTTGTCTCATCTGCAAATTTGATAAGTATGCCTTCTACCTTTTACTCTTCTAAATAACCGATACAAACTTTCTAGAGTGTCAGCCCTAGAACAGAGCCCTGTGGCACTTGATCTGAGACCTCATTCCAATTTGAAGCATAGTCACTGATGACAACTCTTTGATCCAATTATGGATCTGATGATATTTCCCTCTATTCCACATTTAGTCAGTTTGCTAATCAAAATATCATGGGGGAACTTATCAAATGCTTTTCTGAAATCCAGATAAATGACATCCATAGCATTCCCACCATCTACTAGTGACCCAATTTTTTAAAAAAAAGATATATGCTTAGTTTGGCAGGATTTGTCCTTGATAAACCAAAGTTGGCTCCTAATCATTGCATTGTCATTAAGATGCTTAACGATGGACTCCTGTATAATCCATTTTAATATTTTTTCTTGGTATTGATAGGCCTTATACAATATGATAGACTTTTATTTGTTGTTTTAATTGGTTTTTATTGGTTTCACTTTTATGCCGGTTTAGCTGCTTTTTAACTTCTGAATGCTCTTAATTTTAATTGTTTTTCCAAGCTGCCTTGAGTCCTGAACTGGGAAAAAGGTAGTATATAAAAAAAATATAACAATGACAACAACAATAATACCTCCTTGTTAGCAGAATCACGGGCAATCTCCAATCCAGTAATCTGATGCTTCAGTTCCAGTGCCCCTTTGCTGGACTGCTGCTGTTGTTGTTCTTCCTGGATTAAGCGATTCTGTAGTTCACTGATTTCTTGGGCTCTCTTGCTGGTCTCACTCTCCAGAGCCTTTACCTGTGAAGGGACAGTTGCAAACCAAAGCATTCTCCAGGGCATGGTCTCAACCCAGTTCACATGTAGACTCTGAACATATCACATCCTTAATCTTAGACTAATAGTCTACCAGTAGAGAGCTACCAAATGCAAGAAACCAGGAATGTTGCACAATCTATTAAGGTGGCATGGGCAAAGTGCAGCCCTCCAAATGTTGTTGGACTGCAATCCCAGCAGTCCTAACAAGCATAGCCAATGGTGATGAATGATGGGAGCTGTAGTGTATCAATATCTGTGGCTCCAACATCTGCCACCCAACCGTACTTGAGACATTCTGTCCCTCACAGGTAAAGGGAAAAGAACACCAATGGTCTGAGAGGAGAAACAAAGAGCTTGAGACATTCAGAAACAGAGGCATAAGACCAGGAGTCTCTTTGAAAGGATCAAATTAGACAAGTAAGGTATACATCTCCTATAGTCAGGGACATAGCCAAGGGGTGGGTCCATGGGGTTCAGACCCTCCTTCCGTTAGATACAATAAATGGTGTGCACCACTGCACTGCCACGCCCAAGCCCCATTATAATGGTGGCACTTAGTCTGGAAACCCCCTTCCCTAAATCCTGGCTACGTCCCTGCCACAGTTCACTTTGCTCAAGGAACATATAACAAATAAGTATAATGTATATAATAACTATAATGTATAAAAAACTGGCAAGCTCCAGTTTTGTTTCTCTTCCCCTGGAGAACTGCTATGAGCACATCCACTTCCAAAATGCTATTATTGCAATTTTTTTTTCAGAACCAGAAATGACCAGAGGGTTCACTTTACGTTTTGAAAATAGCTACCCAGGAGATCTTCCTCCAAATGCATATGCATGTATGCACATGCGTGTGCGTGCACACACACACACACACACACACACTAAAGCAAGGTCTTTTGTTTTTGAAAACAAGAGTCACTCCCCAAAGCTTCCAGGAGTGGCAATTCTCCTTTTTGTGCCATTTTTTTAAAAAAGCTTAGGTGGTAGTGGAATTCTACAGCAGCCAAGGGACACATTTGGCCCACAGGATACATAACTCCTTCTGCTGGTCTAGAGTTTTGCCAATGTCTTCAACAATAGTAGGAGACTCTGAATATATAAACTTTCATGACTTAAATCCAGTTGTTAATCACAATTAGAGTAAATCACTGAAGCAATGGTATTTGAATATGTATTGATTTACCAAGGTGCCATTGATTCAATAGGTCTATTCTAATTGGACTAACAGTTGGATTTAGGCCCAAATCTAGTAATATCAACATTTATGTCTGTAAAACTGAGATATGTGTGCATGTGTGAGTTTGAGAGAGAGAGAGAGAGATGGTGACTGATCAAAGGATGCAAATCAAGGATGCAAATACCTGTCTGCGCAGCTCCTGTAACTCCCTTCTAGCATCCATGCGAGACTTGTCCACTTCCTGCAGATTTGCCCGGAGCTCTCTTACCTCTCCCTCAATGGCAGCTTTTGCTTCCTCCAGAACAGCAATCTTCTGCTCCTTCTCCTCCTTGATTCTCTGCAAGCTATAAAAACTGCATGTGTTTATGCCATTTATTACTGATGATCTCTTAAAACATGGTGAACTCACAGCATCTAGGTTAGTAACTTGTCTACTCAGCTTGCCACTGTGCCATGTCTACCCACCTGTGCCTCTCATTCTCTGCTTTCTTGATCGCTGTTCTGAGATCAGTGTTAGACTTCTGTAGTGCTTCCTTTTCTCTGCTCTCATCTGCCATTGCCCTGTGAATTTCCTGCAGCTCCTTTTGTTGGTGAGCACGGACCTCTTCAGTTTCCTGGAGCATGTGGTGGAGCTCTCTTAGTTCCTTCCGAAGATCTGAATGAGTGTCCTCTGCCAGCCGGAGCTGTCCTTTTAGTTGTTCTGCCTTTAAGTAAAATACATGCTTTGATGAGTCAGGAACCCTAAACCTATAGCACAATCCTAGAGCTTACACAGAAATAAGCTCATTGACTTCAGTAGGATTTAATCTCATGTAAAAATGATAAAGATTGCATCTTAACGTCTGCACAATTAAAGTAATGATGGCATATTCCAAGAGCTTAGAAAAATAACTTTTTTGGACCACAATTCAGACTCCCTTAGCCCTGATGCTGGAGAATTGTGGGAGCTGCACTTTATAAAAGCAGCTTTCCCAGGCTTTGCATTGTTCCTTGAAGGAGTCTTCACGTTAGGCTCCTTTTGGTCATGTAACTTTGGGCTAATCCTAACTCTTTTGCTCGTGAGAACACATGAATATACAATTAAGCTTCCTGTTCCAAAAAAAGAAATCACAATGGCATGTGTGCATAGAGGATGCTCATGGATTTTAATATGAAGTTATGTATGAGAGAGGGGAGATTATGTCTGAGAAAGAAGCCTGTAAGAACTCAGTTCTTGAAGATCAGCAATGGCAGCAACCCCTGGCTTGAAGCGATCTTAAGACCTCCTTACGACCTTAAGACCTGTTATTCTGTGGATAAAAGGAAAAAACATTACACACTCTTAAACTGCATGTCTATATTAGGAGTGTCACCTTTATTTTTCAAACCCCATCTGATCTGCAGCGTATGTGCTGAAACTGTGCAGGAACATGAATAGACATGACTAAAACCAGTGCTTATGCACTCCATGTTGCATTCATTTGAGAGGAATAAATGTTTCTGCTAACACCTAGCAACATAATTTTAAAAAAAAATGTTGAAGAGGTGGACATCTGAATTAAATTCATGCTTGGCTAGTGATGCCAAGTTGCTGCGTCCTTGAAACATTTCCTTGCTTTTCTCTCCTGTACATGTGACCCTTCCAACTGGCTCACATGGTGAACTGTTTCTACCTGGTTTCCAGTTTGGCATGGGAACTAACAAGGGAAATCTTCAGCAGGAAAAAAGTGGGAAAAATGTTCTCTGGGAGAAAGGATAACAGTTGAATAGTAGACTCAGACTAAAAGGAAGGTTCATATCTGAATTTGAGTGAGCTGCCTTAGAGAAGGTCAGAAACTTGTCCAAACCCACACAATGGCACACATAGCTACTGCAGGGATTGGCAGGGACAATCCCCATTAATCTCTGTTGTCCCACTTTTTCAGTTGCTTTGAATTGCCCCTGTTTTTTTCTCCTCCTTCAACTTTCACTTTCTGTCTTCAGTTTACTTCAGTTGCTGCAAACTGAGTTCACTCAATTCACTCTATGGGGGAGAAGAGGGAATGGAATCTTTCCAACAGATTATGACAAAACCAAACTGCTGCAGCCTCTCCTATCTTGCTTGTGATTCTGCATTAATAACTTCTGCCATCTTGACCACACTCTGATGCTGCCTGACCATGTGATGACCAGTTTTTATCTGTGAAATGTTGGAGGGTATAAGCCTGCATCCTGGCACAATACAGATGTATCACAGAAACTGCACAAAGAATTCCAGGGATAATCCAGTTAACATCCGGGGCTGGTAGCATGAGATGTCTTAAATGCAGGAGAAAACAGTGCTCTGTGGTTTAATCCTGCCTTTCTGGAAAAGCTGAGCCTGCTCTTGATCTGTGTGCCCTGTGTATTACTGGGGCTGGGGCTGGGCAAGAGAATTCTGTACAAATCCCCAAGTCCCCATTTCTTTTCTTCCTAGTTTTCTTTCCCAATTCTTTACTATAAAGCTCTAACATTGTCCAGATCCTCCCTGTTGGCCTGGCTTATTCCGACCAGCTCTCTGTTATTGTTGTTCTGTTTTTGAGAAGGATTAGGGTGAGCCCCCTTCTCTCCCAGCCCCCACCCACATATGGGATCCACAAATGCACTCACAGCATTTTCTGCTGAGCTCCGCAGAAATTTACTAAGAAAGGTCAGTGACCAAAGAACAGGACTATCCATCATAAAATAAACTGTTTTTATTCCCTGGGATAAGGGAAGGGGGGCAACAGGGGTGGGACTGAAAGGAAAAGAAAACATTGCACACAACACCCCCCACAACACACACACACTCCTCTCCTGGCTCACTCTCACTCTCTGTGTAAGGGCTGAGCTTTTCTCGTTTACAGGAACATTGCAGAAAAGCTCTTAATGTGATTATTATAATTATATCTTGACTAGAATGTTTTTCTTTCTTTATTTCTTTCTTTTTAATAAATAGCCTCTTTTGAAATAATTCCTGGGCAGCCAAGTCTCCAGCCGAGTCCTGGACATATGGAAAAGGGTATTTTAGGGTGGGAAAGAAAGGAGGCTTAAAATGAGCAGGGGAAACACTGTGTGTATGTGCCTTCAAGTCGCCTGTCAGTGTATGGCAGCTCCTTGAATTTCATAGGGGTCTCTTAGGCAAAGAATACTCAGAGGTGGTTTTGCTAGTTCCTTGCTCTGGAATATAGTCTACAGTACTTGATATTCTGATGCCTTTAGGGTAGTTAGACAGGTGACTTGAAGGCACATACACACAGGGCTCATTTCCACTACAATTTGCACTGAATTGCAGATTGGGGTAAATGACCCTCGTTCCCACTTGAAACCAATTCCGATCCTTATTGGATCAATTTCAGTTGGGATAAAGCGGGGCAAACGCAAAAAACCCAGGTTTTCCAGAGAGTAGTTTGAAAGAGGTTCTTTTCAGAAGAATCTGTTCTGAAGTGTGTCTAATAAGTGGGAATCCCAGATCAGAATCGATTCATTCTGAGGGGAGGGACAAATGGCAGAGGGATGTGTACAACACCTCCACAGAGATGTCACCCCCTATTGCTGCCTTTTTGGTTTTTTAAAAAAATAAAATTAATTGCAAAATTGATAGATTGGTCAAGGAACTACTTGCAAGTAGTTGCTTGACCAATCTATCGATTTTACAATTAATTTAATTTTTTTTAAAAAAAATTGCCCCCATCCTTCTCTCCGTCCTCCCTAGCCTTCTCTCCATCCTCCCTGGCCTTCTCTCTGTCCTCCCCAACCTTCTGTCGGGGCAATTTGGTGCTACCAGTGGAGATGACAATCGTGGCAAAAAAAGCGATTACAGAGGGGTAAGGAAAAAAAAACTTTCATAGTGGGACCAAGGGACCTTTTGGAATCGCTCTCCAAAATGGAGCAAGGGCAAATCAGGAAGCAATTTAAACTGCCTGTGGGAATGAGCCCACAATGAGTTTTCCCTACTCATTTTAAGCCTCCTTTCTATGCATTTAATGATATGAATCATCATTATATGTAGGTATTGTCACAATGATGTGTAACCTATACATGCACATGCAAATGTATGTGAATTCATGCAATTATTTCTACACAGCAAGGGTTCATTTTTTGTTTTTGTTTATATGCGCATACACTTAAGAATTAGGACTCGGAAAAGGTACTTTTTTGGACTATAACTGCCCAAATCCTCCAGGGATTCTGGGAATTGTAACCAGTCCCCACTTCTAAGTTCTGGTGAGGAAGCCTGCATCATATGAGTGCACAGGACACATACCACCGAGTGGAAACATTTATGTGTTTATCTTTTGCAGGCATGCCTTATTTGTGAGTGTATGTATGTGCATTGAGATGAGAGCCTATGTGAGTGTGTCTGCACATATAGGAAGGGAGACCTGTTCAATGAGCCTGACTTCCTCAAGTTAAAAGGCTGTGAAAATGTTATGGTTCCCATGGTGATAAGTAGGTCAATGCTGGCGCCTGTGAGGATTTCTCTCTGTGTTTCTTTGCCCTCAGCTTGTTATATTAGTCCCACAACTGTCCTCTCCCACTCCACGCACTCTCTCATATGCTGTTGTTGCCTCCCGTCCCATGCTGTGCTAGTCTTTCTCTGCCCATCCTATATCCATCTATGACTATGCACGCCCCCTTCGCCCCATTTCCATTCCTTTTGCCCTCCCTGCCCTCTGAAACAACCCTCTTCTGCTTGCTTGTGTGGTCCCTCCTGGGGCTGGACTTTGAATTCTGTTGAAAGGAGGCCATTTTTTGCCAAAATAAACAGCCTGTCATGTTAAATTACTCTCTCTTCCTCTTTTATGTCCTTTAATTTTCTATTTCCCCCCTCACACCCCACCCCTGTCTTTTCAGGCTGGGGTCATTCTCTTGTTCTGCTGTTCTCTGTTTGTAGAGCACTAGAGCCCTGAAAGCATCTGGCAGTGGGTGAGGGTTACCACCTGGGGATGTTTTCCAGAGCTTCAGATATTTTTCCACTGTACAAGTCACCATCTAGAGATAGATATCATAAAGAAAGGACATGGCAGGATTGGTGATGAATTTTGCTTCTGATTCAACCAACAGCAGGCCACTACTGGAGATGATGTATAGGCATTGATTGACTGAAGTCCCAGTTGGCTATTCTCATCCATCTTGGGAGGAACTCAGCTACTTCCAACGCTCTGAGGGAAGCCATTTTCATCCACTCACACTCTAGTACTGAAAGTGGCATGATAGAAACATCATTGCTATGTCCTTAATTTTATCCCGTTGTCATCTCAAGTCAGAGATTTTGTAAGCTATGACAGTGGTGCAGAATGTATGGCCCTCCAGAAATTGTTGAACTACAGCTCACACCAGCCAAAGCCAGAATAGCCAGTGGTGAAGGATGCTGGGAGCTGCAGTCACACATTCTTCATCCCTGTGCTAGGTTTCTGTCTTTGCAACAAGTCAAACTCATATTACTTTACCTCTCAAAAACATTGTTATTTGTCTTCAATCTAGAGCTTGAAATCAAATCAATTGTTAAATGGTGAGTCAACAGACAGATAAATCTACTGATTCCAGTTAAGGCACAATCAGACATCTTCACAGACAGAAGAGCTGGTCATACGTACCTCCTTCCCTACAAGCTCCTTCTCTCTTGCCAGTTCCTTTACATGTTCATTCAAGCATTTGACCTCTTTCTGGTGGGCAGCCATTGCATCCTCAAACTGTGCCTGAAAAGTCCGTAACTCACTGGTGATGCTGGCAACTGTGTTCTACAATCAAGAAACAACAGGAAAAAACAAAGCATGGTTATGGGTAAAGACCCCTAACATGTTGGTACACTTAGCTGTAGCACCTTTAAATCAGCACTCTTTTGAATTCGGCACCATTACTCTTAGCCCACCAAGCTCAGTCTAGGATAGGTAACAGCTTAGAACATTAGAAATCTGCTGGCCAGGGGGAAATTGTCACAGGACAATAAATTGACAATGTTACCGAAAATGCTGGGGTCCAGGGAGAGCACCGACAATTGACTTCAAAGTGGGAATTAATTTAACTCAATAGGAAGCAGTGAGAGGGCTTCAGGTAACTCTTTAAAAAGCTGGGTGGCACGAATACCTATGGTATAATAAATCTAGTGTGACCAGAGATTTTAATAACAATCCGATTCGCAGAGCGTTGCTCAAGACATGGAAAAAAATAAAACTGATGTTTTACTACAAAATTCCGGGTTGGGTTGTCAACTCAGGAGGCTTTTGCTAATAGATGGGATTCAGGGGAATACTGGCTTAAATATTCAGACATAATTAAGATAAATGAAAAACAAGAAATATCTATAAAATCTAGAGAAGAACTAATTAAAGAGAAAAAATAGATAAATTGGTATAACTATCTCCAATTAAAAAGGAGATTTAAAGAGGATATCAGGACAGTGGGAATCGAGATGAAATTGACAGAAATAGATGAATTGATAATGAAAGCAGAAGAAAAAAATAAGTAAATATTACAAATTATTCAGAGAGAGAGAATTGGAAAAAGAACCTATTAAACAATATATGCTTGACTGGGCAAGAGATGTGGGTCATGAAATTCCAATAGAGGCTTGGGGGAAAGCCTGGAAAGGGACTAACACCTTTACTAGATCCCAAGACTTAAAAGAAAACTTCTTAAAAGTTAGTAACAGGTGGTACTACACTCCGTCAAGAATGAAAAAGATCTTTAAAAAGAAAACGGATACATGCTGGAATTGTCACAAAGAAAAAGGTACTATGTTCCACATGTGGTGGAAGTGTGAAAAAGTGAGCAAGTTCTGGGATGAAATACATAGTATAATACAACAGATATATGGAATTAAATTTAAGAAAAAGCCAGAAGTGTACTTGTTAAATATGACATACTTTCTAAAAACTGAGGATGAAAAAATTTTTATGGAAAATTATATTGTATTTGATTACGTTGGCAAGGATGATGATAGCCCAAAAGTGGAAAGCAGAAGAGGATATGCAGATAGATGATTGGTTATTAAAAATCAGTGAGATTAAAGAGCTAGATAAGCTCTCACAGATGATAATGGGTAAGAAAGATGAGAATATTGAAAAGGATTGGTTGCAAATTACAAAATATTGGGAAAAGAGATGGGGTATTGATAGGGACTTGGTTCGATATTAATAATTAACATAATAAAAAGAGGATAAGAGAGGAGCCAAGGGAAAGAATATGTTCAAAGAAATCAAAGTTGGAGATTATTTTCTTTTTTGTAAATATACTGGGGAGAAAGAATAATTGGTCATACACTTTATTTGTTGAGATTTACTTATCCTTGAGTAATTGGTAAATAAAGAAGTAAGGAATATTTTGTAAAGGATATAGAAATAATTTTATGTTGATTAGTAACTAAAGTGTATGTAATATTAGCAAGGAGCAATAATAGTACAAATAAAACTACACAAAAACAGAAGATTGGGAAGTGAAGAAGAGAAAGAAGAAAAGAAGATAAAGTTAAAATTTTCATATTAACAGAGATGACTATATTTGTAATGATTTGATATTAAGTGTTTGTGTGTAAATTTGTAACGGTTAATATCTAATAAAGATATGAATTTAAAAAGTTGGGATTTTAGCTTATGCATAATTGTTCCAAACCAAAGACTCCAGAGAGCAAATTCTAAATTAGTTTAGTTTTATTTATGACAGGAAAGGGAAATAAACTTTTGCACTAAGTCACTCACTCACTAACACATGCACACAAGAACTAACAATGTAAAAAGTGGTAGGTGAAAGCGATTTCAGAGGGTCTTAGCAGTGGGCGATACTTTACCAGATGAAGGCATGAAGGTCTGATTGGGGGGCGCAGTGGATAGATCAGGCTCAGCATGCAGCCTGGACCTGGGTGTGCTTGTGTGTGCCAAGGAGTCAAGGGAGAAATGGAAAGGGTGGCTGTCTGAACTCAACCAAGACTGAATTGGGGCTGCCAATTTATTTACAGGGTGAAACATGTCCCGAGGCAGTTTCTTAGATGTTTGAGAGGATTATTCCAGGGGGAAGAATGGCCAGATGTTTGTGGAAATGGCAGGGAAATCAATTCAGATGTCTCACACAAAGAGGTATCACCTCCAGAGGGAAGTGCCCTTTGGTTCCCAACCTTCTGGCAAGTACCCAGTGTATTGCCCCACATCTCATTCTTGTGTGAAGGGATTATGGAGATTCCAGTCTCGACCTATTCTGTCTGCATGCACTAGTGCTTCCAAGTCAAGTCTTCCAGATCTCCTTATTTTGGCAGGCTATTATCCGCACACTGGGGTGCCTCCGGTGGCTATGTGGCCAAACATCCCTTTTAATATCTAGTTGATATCAAAGGTTGAGTAGGGGTGAAGGAGGGCCATTCCATGTGGTAACAACAAGCATGTCTGAAGATACTGGGAAACCTATCTTCAGCTCTGTAGAGCACTTTGTCTGCATAGGAGGAAACGTACAGTATGTAAGTAGAGGTTAGCATGTGAGGAAATTGAAAATTCAGTGGCTCACACATAACCGAGCCATCTTCATACAAATTAAGTAAACACAACATGAATCAATACAGCCAAACTATCTAATCCATATCATCAAAATGGCTCATAGACACTGAAAAAGTGTGTATTTTATTTTATTTTTTGGGTAAAACATTACTGTCACACTGTCCCCTGCACTGGTTTTTAAAAAAAGAATGAAAAAACCTCTTGTTCAGTGCAGCCAATGGTGATGAGTGGTGTGTGGGAAAGGCAGTCTCTCTTTGGACCAGTGAATTCCAACATTTGATATTATTCCACTCTAGTGGATGTTATATATGCAAGATGATGATACATACACAACAGTCCAAAGTGGTTACATAACAAGATTCATTTACTTCATTTGAGGATTCCAACATTTTCCAAGTTAACATTTCATCAGGTCAGAACTTAATATGTAAGTATGGAGTGCCATAGCCAGCTCTTTCCATTTTCGAAACTATATCAGTTCAAAGACCAAGCCCAAAAGTTAAGAGAAACATTCCACACATCAGTAGGCAAAATGAATCTTATGAATTTAAGGTGGGGTGGGGTGGAGTGTGGGTCATGGAGGGAGAATTAAATATCCAAAAATGCTCTGCCTGTTGTAAGCCATTGTTAATGTGTTCCCATTCCCCTCAATACCAAAGGCTCTTCTAAAAAACAACAATATTGTGACATGCAAATGAGTTATCTAGTAAAAACAGTTAATTTGATTTTTTTGTCTTTAGTGGTAAGTGACCCACGTGATACAAACGAGAAAATAGAGCTAAATGGTTTAAAGGAAGTTGGAAAAGAGAGTGTAGCAAAGGACTGGCCATTTGCTGTTGCAGCCTGATTGTAAGAAATAAAGGCCCTGTATAGATGGGCCCTTTGCAGTGCGTCCACGATGTGCTAAGGTTGGCTTGGGGTGGCGCGTGCACACGCCCGCAACCCTAACACGTCATCAGCACGCCACAGTTGCGCAGCGCCATACAAACGGGGCGCACAATGATTACATCGCAGCTGCGCTGCCTACAAACAGCGCTGCACAGCTGCGACGTAATGAAGCTGTCTCTGGCACTTAAATAGCCACTTTTTACAGCTCCTTCTTTGCCATTTGTAGGCAGTAGCGCTCCGGTGTAGCAAAGAGAGGCGCTGAGGAGGTGCCTCTTTTTGGCAGTCTGCACCCCGCCAAACTGAACTTTACAAGGAATGGCGTACAATCTGGGACCAGTTTTAGTGGGAATGAGAAAGGGTGGGGTTAAAATAAAACTTACTTTTTCTGGGATTCTGGTTTAGAACTGGGCTTCTAATAGACTGTATTGTGAAGGTGCCTCTGAAAGTAGGCAGTATTACAATATAATAACAGACAACAAAACTAACTGAAGACAGAGTATTTGACATGCATACACTGAGACTTTCCCCCAGATATGTTCAAAATATGATTTCATATGGGTGTTAAAAATCAGGACAGAGTGTGTACAGAAGCATTAATAAAAATCATAAACTAGTGAATCCTACTGTTAACCACAACTGATACATGTGAACTTTCTATAACACCAGTAGCCTCATGAGAGAGCATCATATGTAAATTTTGGAAGAAATACTTAGGTATTTCTGAAACTGTTGCTGCCACAAAACAATTAAAAAGTAGGACGGGTAGGAAATGGAAAGTGTGTGGGATGTAGGAATATATGTACTGTATACTGTTAAGTACATTAGAAACTGCCTTTAGCAAGTCAAAGTATTTGTTAGTCTAACCCAATGGTTCCCAATTTTTGGTCTTCCAGGTGTTTTGGATTTCATCTCCCAGATGCACCAGCCAGCTTGGCCAAAAGTCAGGAATTATGCGGGCTAAAGTCTAAAATACCTGGAGAACCAATGTTTGAGAATCACTGACTAACCTAATATGAATTCAGTGAAGCAGCTCTCTGGGAACAGCCATCAGGAATGACTCCTGAAGTGCATGCATACAAAGCATGTGTTGTTCAGGGAAGCCATAGCCCTTCCCATATGGAGGCAGCAGTGGCAGCAAAAAATACTCCAGACCAATGAAAATGAAGGGTGTCTGACTGAAAGTCAGTCAAAGTGCTTTGTCCCATGGTCATCTTATTTCAAAGCCACATGCATGTCATGAGTAGCATATCTGTTACAAGTACTGTTTCAAATCCCCAGTTAAACGACAGTCTTTAGTTTAACTAGATCTTTAGGTCACCAATGACAATTCAATTGGGGTATTCTCCTCCTCCTTTTACCTACTTTAACTTCTACAGTTTAACTATGGTTAGTCCCACACATCCCAGTGCTCTAAAAGATAAAGGTTTCCCCTCTGACAAAGTTGCCGGCCATGAAAACTTCGACTTCTCATGTCTGACTGTAGGAGAAGGTGCTCATCTCCGTTACTAAGCCGAAGAGCCAGTGTTATCAAAGACAATTCTGTGATCATGTGGCCAGCATGGCTGCACAGAATACTGTTACCTTCCCACCGAAGTGGTACCTATTTATCTACTTGCACTTGTACATGCTTTGAAACTGCTGGGTTGGCAGAAGCTGGGACATGTGGCATTTGGACCTCAAACTGCCAACCTTGCAATTGTCAGAGTCAGCATCTTAACCATGGAGCAGCTGCATCCCTACCATACAAATGCCCTACCATCACATCATTCAAATGTGAGCAGTTCCAATGGCGTTCCCAAAAATTGGCTTAATATTGTGTCCACCCCAACCGATAAACAATTATCAATTTGGGACCTTCAGAATGTCTGATCCAGGTTACATCCTGTCACTCTGAATTTTATGAATTCTATTATTTTGTAATTTCATGTCCATATGGATTCTTACAATGCTCTCCTACTTGGTGCCACAATGGACTGCATTTACATATTTCCCCCATGTTTTAATCTTCATTATCATTACAAAAGCGTCTTCTGACTAGATAGAGATTGACTCATGGATACTGAGTGCCCCCTAGTGCTATCAAAGCAGCAGCACTTCAAAACTTTGGCCTAACCCTGGCCACAAGATACATAGCCTAAATAGCTAAGATAATCATTTTGGACTCCTCAGCTAAGCCTGTTTCTACAGCTAGCCAATGTGTAGAATATAACATTGCTGTAACATATATTAACATTGAACATATTTAATCTAGATGTTGGATATTCAAATTCCATCTGAGCCATGAGCTCATTCAGGAACATTATGAGCCAGGTTATACTTTTGCAGTCAATATAAATTACCTCATTGATTAAATAAGTACAGGAATTACTCATATCTCAGGGCCTGAATACCAAATTTAATAAGTTATCCTGAAATTCAGGTATAGGATAGGATATCAAATTAACTCATTCAAGATTGAAAGTAGTCTGAGAGTTCTTCCTCTAATTGTGAAAGTCAAATTCAGGTGTCCATCTCCTCATGAGATAAGCAGGGCTGGACTAATAGACCAATGGCAAGATGGTGCCTTCTCTCAGTATAAAAAAGCCAAGTGGACTGGCAGTTCAACCCTGTTACAGCATTAATGGTAGAATAGTGCCCTGTCCTCCAACTGAAGGGAATGTTCATGGGCTCAGGAGGAACAGGTGAAGGGACTGCTGTCCCCTAACATCTGGTGTCTGAGATTACTACTCAACCCTGCCTAATGGTAGGGCTGGTGCTGCATTACTATAAAGGAAAGAAGGGACATGGTAACTAACCATGCCTTCTATGTTGCATTCCTGTCTGTATCCATTCATCCACATATTAGGGGGCAGAAGTCTGCAGCAGGGAGCCTGCTGTACTCATGTACATTACATAAGAACAACAGGCTCTGCATTGTAGATGCTCACCCTTCAATATGTCAATGGTAGGAACAGTGAAGAGTACATGATGGAGGGGGGGGTCAAGCTAGCCAGTCATCCTTTTCCTCTCCTCACAGTGTGAGAATTCCTGAACAGAATGGCATTCTCAGTGGATTGGTCCTGTTATTGTGTTGCATGTCTTGTGGCACCCTTAAAGTCTAAAACTGTTGTCAAAGGAGTAAGTACCAATGAATACAACACGATTAATTTCTAACTAAACATGTTTTGGATTGTGTTATTAATATTTTATTTTACCATTTCAGCTAAAGTGGGCCTGACATAAGCTACAACAAATCGGTTAATCTTTCTGATGTACAGCATCTGCTGTTTTAATCATGAAAGAGAATGATGGGACAACTGGATCCCAGCTAAGCTAGAAAGAGGCAAAAGGGGTCAAATTGAGGAGTGCTTCTGATATAACATTAATTGATGTGCCTAAGTCACTCTTGAGTAGAGCTTGCAAAGTTACTGGCCACGCTAGCTGTAGGAGTCTGGAAGGTGTAGTTAAACAAAAAATTGCCAAACTCTGGTCAGGAATGGCTGAGAATTACTGGATGATGATGGCTAAGTTTCTGTGTAGCATGCAACTGTAAAAATTGGACAATTTTATAGGCAACTTTGATAGCCAGACTAATAATTCAAGGACTTGTTGACTATGGGCCCATTCCCACTGAGCAAAAAAGCGGCTTATTTCACTGCGATTCTGACTTGGATTCTGACTTGGATTCTGACTCGAATCTGACCCATCGTTCCCATTAAAAACAGGTACAAACAGACCCTTTTTTAAACCCCTGTTTTCATTCGCATTGGTATTTTCCCTGTAGTAATTTGAAGCGGGTTACTTTGCTCCCCGTTCCCAATGCCCTTCTGGAACCTCTTTTTTTTAAAGCAGCTGTCAATCAAGCGCTTAACTGCTTGAGGTCACAGCCAATCAGCTGCTTAGGCGCTTTTCCCCTCTGGGAAAGGGAAAAGGGAGCCTCTATTCACCCCACATCCCTTTGGGTCCTAGGCTCTTCTGTGTCTCCTCAGACTCCCTCTAGGAAAGAGAGAAGAGAAGCCTCTATTCCCTTCAAATGCCCTGGCATCCAGTCTCTTCTGTGTCTTTCCATAGTTCCTCTGGGAAAGAGAGAAGGAGCCTCTAATCAACCCCAATCCCTTTGCCTGCCCCATTGCTCCCTGGGCTGTCTGGGGGGGCAATCAAGCAGGCATGTAATGCAAAGCCCATCTGCTGCTCAGGCGCTCAGGCAGAGGCAAAAAAAATTAGTTAAAAATGGTGTTCAATGGCTCTCCTCACACACTGGTCTATGAATGTGGAGCAGAGGAGAGGTTGCAGGAGGAGTAATGTGTTTACTGCATTTGGAGCTCAATGTAGTCTTACCTTGCTTCCCAGTCCACTGGGGGAAAGGCTATGTGAACTGAAGAAAATGGTGCGGGTGATGCAGAAAGAGAACAAGGAGGGTGATACCTCCAGGCCAGCCCCTTGAGCACTGCTCCTCCCATCTCCAGGTTCCTGAATCAGACACCCTTGTCATTCCCATTCGTATGCCCCGAATCAGACTCAGGAGGCACAGGAAAACCCGCTAAAAAGCCGCTGTTTTTTTAAACCGGTTTATCGACCTATAATTCGGGTTTTTCAGGATAATTCGATTCAGATTCAAATTCCAATGGGAACGATATCGGAGCAATGCAGGTCAAATGCGCGCTCAAATGGAAACGATGCACCCATGATTCGCATCCTGATCCACATTATAGGCCAGTGGGAATGGGGCCTATGAGTAGCAAGAAGTAACCAGACTAATCTCCTTTACTTTTATCTTGTTTGTTCATCTTTTTTAAAAATTATTTTCATTAAGTTTTCACTTATTAAAATACATTACACTGCGAAGGATACATTACATATTTAACAAGTTATTTTATCCTTCCTCTACTTTCTAACAAGATTGAGATTCAACACATAAAAAATTTGTCACTTTCTATACCTCATTCTATTTTCCCTTTCCCTTTGTTCTTTATATGTATAATTCTCTATATCACTATTTTCTTTTCATATTTACTATGATTATTTTAACTATCTTTATCTTATTTTATTACACATCATTATATTCTAGTAACAAGTGAAGTGGTTTTCATCTAGTTGATTCAATTATAAATGATAATGGAATAAGATCCTTCAACTTCTTTCAGGTAATTTAGCCATGGGTCCCAGTCCTTCTTGAATTTACTTAGTGGTCTTTTGTTTATCCAACAAGTTAATTTGTCCATTTCCATATATTCATACACCTTCACTATCCACCTGTCCACGTCGGGGGTCTGATCTGTTTTCCACATTGAGGCTAATAAAGTCCTAGCTGTGCAGATCATGTAGAATAATAACTTCCTATTATTCCTTTCAAGATCGCTGTCTTCGACCATATTCAATATCTTCAGATCTTTTATGACACTCTTCTTTAGGATCTCTTGAACCTTTTGATGTATCTTTGTCCAGAACTGATTGACCTTTTTACATTTCCACCAACAATGTATCATAGTTCCAATTTCCTCCTTGCACTTCCAAAATTTCTTTTGACAATTCTTTGACATTTTGGATATTGTTTCTGGTGTTAAATACCATCTAAATTGCATTTTGACAAGATTTTCTTGTATGGCGTAATTTTTGGTGTTTTTCATCCTTCTTGTCTATTTCTTTTCCCACTGAGTAAGCTGTATGTTCTGTCCAAGATCCTGCACCCATTTTATCATGCATTTTAAAAATATTTTCTTGTTCCAATTCTTATTTCAGCAATAGTTGGTGGATTTTAGAAATTTCTCGAATCCCTTCCTGTGTAATAATTCTTTCAAATTCTGTTTCGCCTTTCCCTATTCCATTCAGTTTCATATCTTGGTTATACCTTTCTTTTATTCTTCTATACAAAAACCAATTGCAACTATATCCTTCTTCTGTTTTGATTCTTCTTTGGTTGTTTTCAAATACAGTTAAATCATCATATGTTGGCCATTTCTCGCATGTCAGTTTTTTGTTTCTAAAAAGAGCTTCGTTTATGGAGACCCACAAAGGTATTTTAGGAAACCATCTTTTCTTTATTTTCTTCCTTACATAATAAATAGATTTCCTTATAAGATGGTTATTGAATTCTTTCTTTACTTTATCTTTTTCATAGAAAAGGTATCCACGAAGACCATATAGTAGACCTGCACCTTCCAAATTTATAATGTTATTCCTTTTTAGCCTTATCCAGTCCAATGTCCAGGTTAGAGTGGCGGCATAATAGTATAATTTAAAATTTGGAAGTGCAAGGCCTCCTCTTTCTCTTGCATCTTGGAGTAACATCAATTTAATCCTGGGCTTTTTAGATTTCCAAATAAATTTTGTCATATCTTTAATCCATTTTTGAAAAGGAGCATCATTTGTTATAAGTGGGATATCTTAGGGAGCACCATCATCTTGGTGACCAACATTTGACCAAACCAAGAAAGTTCCAATTTATTCCATCTTATTATATCTTTTTTGATCTCCATCCAGCTTTTTTCATAGTTGTTTTTAAACAAATCTGTATTTTTTTGTTGTTAGCCAAATTCCTAGATACTTCACTTTTTTCGCAATTTGGAAGTCCGATTTGGCCTTTATTATCTCTTGTTCCTCTTCAAATATATTCATTGCTAGCTTCTTTGTTTTGTCCTTATTAATTTGAAAACCCGAGTATTTGCCATAATCTTTTAACTTCTTCAACAAAGGGTCGAGACTTTCTATTGGATTACTCAATGAGACTACTGTACTAAATCATCAGTGAAGGCTTTTGTTTTATATTCCCATCCTTTAATCTTTACAACTTCTATTAATTTCTCTTCTTAAAGTTGCATAATGAGGGTCTCTATTACTATCAGAAATAATAGAGGTGACAAAAGACACCCCTGTCTTACGCCTTTGTATATATCTTTTTTGTTCATCTTAACTTTGTTATTGTTGTTAGATGTCCCTGTGGAAGAGACATCTCCAAGACAGCACTCCCTGTGCTCCACTGCTTTGCTCAGGTCCTGCAAATTCAGACCTGTGACCTCCCTAATTGAGTTTAATCATCTGGCATGCAGTCTTCCTATTTTTCTGCTGCCTTCCACTTTCCCTAGCATCATTGCCTTTTCTAATGAGTCTTTCCTTCTCATCATATGCTCAAAGTACAACAACTTGAATTTAGTCATCCTGGCTTCCAGTTCTGTTCTAGCACCCATTTGTTTGTCTTTTTGGCCATCCATCTGCCTTGGTCCAGGCCTCGGAGGTAGAGAAGAACTGCTGGACCTGATCCCCTTCCCCACCACCTCTCCCTTCTCCTTTTGTGGCGTGTTTTTTTAGATTGTAAGCCTGCGGGCAGGGAACTGTCTAACTAAAAGGTTGTATGTACAGCGCTGTGTACATTTACAGCGCTTTATAAATTAAGGTTAATAATAATAATAATAATAATCCATGGTATTCTCAGCACTCTTCTCCAGCACCCCATCTCAAGTGAATCAATTTTCTTTCTATCAGCTTTCTTCATTGTCTAGCTCTCACATCTGTACATGGTGATGGGGAATACAATGGCTTGGATGATCCTAACTTTAGTATTCAGTGTTATCTCTTTGCACTTTAGGACCCTGTCTAGTTCAATTCAGGTAAGGCATTGATCCCACTGATTAGTGTATCCATTTGCACAAGGGAAATTATTTTCTTGTTTAGAACAAGATTCCCTTTGAATGCGCCATATAATGAAGGCTGCCTTCAAAAGCATGAATGAAATTTGAAATTGGAGGGGTGGGGGTGACAGAGAAGCAAAGGATTCTTACTGTATTGGGGAAAAAGAAGCTCTTCTCTCAACTCCTGTGGAAGGAAAAAAACAACAACAACCACACAGAACAAAACACTGGCAGGGATTCTATTTAGAATGGAACAGGGAGACTCTTGCTTGCCTTGCTCAGCTTGTGAGGCTCTGTTTTGCCATCTAGGTCGAAGGGAGCTCCTCTGGGGATTCAGGGAGGGGGAGCTCCAGGAAATGAGAAGCTCTTGGGCAAGACCTTTTCTTCTGGTGCCAGGAACTTGCTCACTACATTGCAAGCCACACACACAAGCATCTCCAAGGAGGAGAGAGATCGGACCATGCATGGAACGCAGCCATGCAGCTTCTAGCTATGAGTTGCAACATCCTCGTCTCTGGGGAAGAAGGCTTGGCTTGGTTTCACTGCCTCGCCCTACTCTGTCCCAGCCTGGAGGAGTCCTCCCTGTCATGTATGGCCATGCAAGAAAATAGGTTACTGTATCAGCCACATTTTCTCTTTCTCAGATGGATTGGTCACTGGTGTGTCTCCAAGTCATTCTGCTGAGTGGGAAGACAGGAGAGCCCATAGTTTCAGAGCTGTTGTCTTCGAACAGCAGAGACTGCCAGCAAATTCAAGTGACAGGGCAGATCATGTCCATTCCTGTCATTATGTGCTGCTCTATGCATTTTTGAGGTGGGGTTCTTGTTTACAGTCCTTTGGGGAAATTATTTGTTTTAAAGCTGGCTATCCTTTGGTTTCCAGTCAATCCTTCCAGATGAAATGCTTTTCAAATTTGTTCTGGTGGGGGGTTCTCACCCTTGTTGTGCTGTTTGTTTGCTTCGTCTTAAGAGGCTGTGCCTTGTGAGCTTGTGAACTGATCTCTCCAGAGATACAACATGCCCTGGCTGATACTGTCAATGTGTTTTTTATTTAAAAGCAGAACCAAACAATTCTGAGTTGGGCTATGAGGGGGGGGGTTGTGTGTGAAGAAAGGAAAGTAGAAAGAAATCTTGTGGTGCATTATGGGAAATATAATGTGGACAGAAGCCAACACAAGCCCAAATCAAGCAGTATGTGGGCCAACAGTGTTCCAACTGCTATATATCCTCCTCACGACATCATCAGCATCTGCTAATTGTATTGTTTCCTCCTTCCAGAGATCATCATGCCTTAAGCACAGAACAAAATAACAGAGTTTGTACCAGTTCTATTCTTTTCAAAATTCCCAGGCAACAACTGTAGTAGCTGATACCTAATTTTTAGTTATATTCTTCACGTAAACACTTGCTAAATAATCAAGAAAGTAAAAGTGTAGTTAAATAACATGCTGTGAGATCCATGCTCATGCTCCTTGCATTTTTTAAAACTGTTAAAGCTAACAGTTTAACCGCTAGACAAACTGGGTGAGTTTTATTTTTAAAAAAACAAAACAACTCACAAGAGTCTCAACTAGTAGAGCCAAAGATGAGAAATGATGGGAGTTGCAAATCATCCTCATTCGCGATTTATAACTTTTATGCTATTCCATTTTCCTAATCTAATATGTCAGTTCTTGAATGTATGGAAATAATATTTTTTAAAAAAATATTTGGATCATAGATGAAAAATGTTTTTTTCTGACTGTTGGGAGGACTAGACCAGGAAGTATTTGTTAACTGGAAATCTGGGCAGACTGCATACACAGAAGCCTGAAGCAATGTCAGCTTGTCAGATTGTCTTAACTAGAAACTAAAATATAGGATCCTGGTTTTTATGAAAAGAAAGCCATTAGTATCGGAAATAAAATCAAACTAAGCAGTAAGCTTAAAATTCGTTTCTTATTTCAGAATGATTAAATACCCACCATATTTTCTTTCAAACATACCTTTTGTGGCAAAATGGAATACAAAATGAATATATGAATATATGACCTACATTTTTACTGATCTTTGTTTCAATATGACAGACTTTAGAAAAACAAGCTTCACACACAAGAGTAATAAAGACCACATAACCAAGCCATTCACCTTCTTTGGTCTCTGTTGATTTGAATATTTTATGAATAAATCTACATCACAAAACAAACTGAACTTCAAGCTCTTAGATTTAATATTTAATGTTTTGATGTTCCCGTTTATTCTAGTAGATACATTTCTGCTGAAAATGTCAAAAAAGATTATTAAAAATACCACTGAGTATTTTTCTTTTTAAAATTTATATTCCTTCTGCTTTAGAACAAGAACTCAAACAATGTTACAGCCATTCATAATTTTATGGAATGGTAATAAAATAATTAATAACCAACAAAATAAACCCAACAATACAATTATCATCAATAATTAAAATCAATTTCTTCTATAAGCCTGGCAGAACAAAAATGTTTTCACTAGTTTTCTAAGTGGTTCCTTAAGAACTGAACTTGGCTGGCTTCCACTGTGAGTGAGGTGCATGAACTGTGGAGTATATAGCAAGTGAAAAACAATCCTCTTTCTCTCCCACTGTTATAAATGTGCAAATAGATAAAGTGAACCCTCACCTTACGTGAGGGATCCATTCCAGATCCCCCCGCCTAAGGGAAAATTCACGTATGCTTGCATCCCATTGGAAACAATGGGGCATGTGCACATGGTGGAGTGGCGGCACGGGTGAAATTTTTCCTCCCCACGCAGCTTCTGTGTAAGCTGTAAGCCATGTATAGTGCACCTGTGTATTATCACTGGATATGCTTAATCCCAGAGTCCTGCTTTTCAGACTTCAAAGAGATTTGACAAGAAGGCTTTGCCACTGCTACATCCACCTGCTCCCTCACATAGAAAACTCATCAAAGGTGATGCTCACCTTATCATGTTCCTGGCGGTTCAGAGCTTCCAGTTTTACCCGGTCCATCTCTGACTTGGAAGCCATAAGTGCTTGCTGCAACTCATTGACCTTTTCCAAAAGGAGATTCTTCTCTGCTTCCTTCTGGGATATAGCCTGGCAGGAAAAAAAAAGAAAAGAAAAGAAAAAGAAAAAAGTGTGTGTGTGTGTGGTGGTGGTGGGGACCCATACATGTAAACAGTTTTCACACTATCCTGGAAATTTCTCTATTCTCATTTATACAAAGCATAGTATTTTTTAGGATGCCCTATAACAGAGTTCAAAGGATAAATCACAGTAAGAAACAAAACCCTCTCTCTGGCTCATATCAGTTTTGCATGAATTTTTTCATAGAACCATTCTGTCCCATTTCCACATTAATGTGCAATTTTTAATTTATTGTACAGAATTACTTTTGAAACATTATTGTAACTAAATATGCCATATATATATATATATATATATATATATATATATAACCAAAAATGTGAAGTTTTGTATTTTATCCTAAAATTATTCTTCCCCATATTTCAGCCCAAATTGCGCTAAAATGCAAAGTTTTGTAGGTATTTTATCCTAAAATACATTTTCCCCACACATTTCAGCCCGAAGTACACAATATCCAGAGAAATACAAAACCTAATGGATAACTGTATTCCAGTCTATACATTTATCGATGCAAATCTGATCAGTTTGCTTTAAATTACTGCTCAAAGTAAATCTTCCATCATCCCAATTTTATGCATTATAGTTGAAGCAGTTAACAATTCTTTACAACCTCATTCCTTGAATATCTGATGAAATGTCACCCTTCTTTCACAATACCACCACCCTCAAATAGTGTGGAGAATTTTGGGAGGTCATTTTTACTTAGGTTTACAGAGACAATCACAGGCAAAACTTTCACTGGGCCTTGTGATGGGAGGGGCTGGAACTGCAGGAGGAATCATAGTCTTAACTAATGTCACTCTTCACACACATATTCCATATCCTTCTCACCTTCTGCTTTTCATTTTCCAGTAGAATGAGGCTTTCATCCCTATTCTGCTGTAATGTGAAGATTTCCTCTAACAGTTCTCTCTTCTCAGCTTCACATTTGGATATGAGTTCTTCCTTCTCTTGCTGAAGATGATGTATAGCCTCTTCCTTCTCCTCAGTTAGTCTCACACGCAGGCTCTCCTAGTGTCAGCAGACCATGATGTTATTATGTGAACTCAGAGCTTGAAAGACATATGGCAAAAATAATAATGTTATTCATCACCTTCCCTCCCACCTGATTAATAAGGGGACAGTGGTGTTCCTTTTAATGGTTTTAACATTGACAATCTTTTTTTTTAATCTATGGGTATGCTCTACTTGTTACTTCAAAACATTATTGGGGAATCTATCACCTTGAGGCAATTCTGAATTTACAAATGATTTAAAAAATAATGTAAAAAACATATAAGTTATGACTAGCATAAAGCAGGTGGAAGCAAAATCCAGCAGACAACACTCTCCCATTAAATTTCAATTCAGCAGTGTCAGAACAACCAAAAAACACCTAGCTGTCTCAGCTTGTTTCTTTTTAGTCTCTAGATCAGCAGTTCCCAACCTGTGCTCCGTGGAGTCCTTAGAGCTCTGCTTACATTTCCCAGGTGCTCTGTGGCCACTCCAGGAAAATGAAAGAAATAAAAATTGAATGAAATTAAAGAATAAGAAACAAAAAACAACACTACTCCTAAATACCATTAACTTGTAAGACATAGGGTAGACCTCTTAGGAGCTCTGCTATAGAAATTGATTCTAAAAAGGGCTGCATGTCTAAAAGTTTGGGAACCCCTGCTCTAGATGAATAAACACACAGATATCCTTCTCTCGTTAGGGAATGCTTCCATTTTTTTTTAAAAAAAATACTGCATCACAATGTTTCATTTTAAACCATTGTAGCAATTTACACTAGTTACAGAAGTTTTCTCGTTGTTAATAATAATAATAATAATAATAATAATAATAATAATAATAATAGTGTATTTATTTATAGCCCACCCAATCATGAGGAATCCAGGCAGGCTACAACAGTAAAAATACATGGAATACATGATGTTCCCATTATGTATCATCTCTACAGCTACGTACACTTTTGGTTGTCTGAAAGTGGAAATGGGTAGGGTTGTGAAAAAACCTGTCTGATGAACCTGTGGGTGTGCCATTATAATGCACAACAGAAAGAAGAATTCATAGTTACATAGTTTACCCCAGTTTTGAGAGTGGCCAGTTTTATAGCTGATAGGAAACTAAACTGGAAGAAAACTATTCCCTAGAAAGCCTAGATGGTTCCACAGTCTTACTTGCAGCATCCACTTGGCATTAGTTGATCAAATGACAACTATCACAGAGCATATGAAACACATGCAAATTGAGTTAAAGGCTTCAAAGACTTATGGGACAAATGGAGGTAATGTCTTTTTAGTACTAAGCCACTGTCACCAGAGATAGGATTGTTGTCTGCACACAGGTTAGAAAAGTTTCTTTTTGGATTACAATTCCAGATCCACTACCCAATTATGTCCAGATCCAAAAAAGTAAATTTTCCAAGTCTGCAGCACTGACCTTCTCTTTTCTGAAATGTTCAAGGTCCTCTTCAAAACCCAGCTTTTGTTTCTTCATGGCCAGCTGACAGTCTTGTTCGATCTGAGTTAGCTCATGCTTCAACATCTCTATCTCTCTCCTTAGTTTGGTTTCTTGGAGCTCAAGTTCATGCTGAACTTTTCCCAATTCCACTATGAAAGAAAATGAAACTCATTAAGAATATATCCTTTGGTGTTCTCTAATACAGACAGAGGCAAACAAATTGTTTCAATAACATAAATGTGTCATTTAGGGAACCAGCTCTTTCAATTTCAATATTGTCATTTTTCAATAAGGCAGTGTAAGGATTTCTTTTTAAGTAACTTTTAAAAAAAGTGTTTTGTTGATTCTAGGTTTTTTTATATATTGTAAGCCATCTTGAGCAAGCACAAAAATGCAAAAAAGACATGATAAAATATACTAATCTGGATACTGATCTGTTGCTTGACTTTAATGGGTAGAGATGTTACTGGGAGGGCACGGTGGCTATGTGGGCTCTTCTGTGACCCAAGACCCCTGCCAGGTCCCCCAACTTCCCTCAATCCCCCCATGGGAGGGACTTGCCCAAGATCATTAAACCACCATCCTGGAGATTTTCAGGTAGCTTAAAGCTTCAGGAAAAGAGATTCCACCTATAATAATAATTAATAATAATTTGTTTTAATTTGTTTTATTTATATACCGCTATTCCAAAGATCATAGCGGTGAACAGCAAGTAAGCTAATTAGCAAGTAAGCTAATTTGCCCCCAACAGTCTGGGTACTCATTTTAGCGACCTCCTCGGAAGGATGCAAGCCTGAGTCGAGCTTGGGCCCTTTTGCTGGTCTTGAACTCGCAACCTTGTGGTTTTGAGTAAATGGCTGCAGTACAGGCATTTAACCACTGCGCCACCAGGGCTCCTAAACATAAGGAAGAACTTCCTGACAGTAAGAGCTGTTAGACAGTGGAACATGTTGCCTCAGAGAGTGGTGGAGTCTCCTTCTTTGGAGGTTTTTAAACAGAGGATGGGTGGCCATCCGTGGGGATTGCTTAGATTATGTATTCTTGGCTGGCAGGGGGTTGGACTGGATGGCTCTTGGGGCCTCTTCTAACTCTATGATTCTATGAAATACATACCCCTACTAGCAAAATTATCCTCTGTTCCCAACAAAGAAACAAACAAAAAGCCCAGCCAAACAACTCAGAAATGAAAAAAAAAATGAAAGTTACTTCCAGTTTAATTTTTGACTGATTTTCAACTTATTTTCAGAGTGGCGTAGCCCTGCTGTGGGATGAAAATTCCCCATCCCCTCCACATTTCTGCATCTTTGTGTCACATGGTAATCTGGATGCATGCCATCAATCACCAGCTATTAGGCTTAGCATGTCCAGATCAGTATTTTTAAAATACTCTGTGGCACTTTCAATTGACTTTTGGTATTCCAAGCTATTAGCTAAGAATTTGAATGGAAGGTTCTTTTCCTGTAAAGCACCAGTCTTTTATGCACAAAAGTCAAATGTACTGAAGTTGGGAATCAGAATCAGAGTTATGTATACTATACCTTGGAGAGCTTTCCTGGAAAGGTCAGTGCTTTGATTCTCTCCTTCTAGTTGTTCCTTTCGAGCCTCCAGCTGTGCTGCCAGTTCTTGTGTCTCAAAAAGGGAAGTTTCCAGGGATTCCTTCTCTACTCTAAAGCACATCAGGAAATAATCAGTGCCAGTCAATTAAGCTGTCAATGACTTGACTCTAGAGGCATCTACAAAACAGTGGTTTTGGAAAGGGAGTGATGCACAACTAGTACATCATTCCCAGAAAGTTTATTGGCACTGGTGATCCCATTCATCACCCCTGGCTGTCCCCACAGAACAGGAACTGTGCAATTAACCTATGAAAAACAGTACCTGCTTGAAGGCTTCCACTTGGCTAGCCTCTCATGCTCCTAGCTTAGCACGGAAACAGTGAGCTAAGACCACAGAACATCACTATTTGATCAGGTGAGGAAAAAGGAAGAAACGTGATCCAAGTTCAGTTCTCCACTTAGCTGTGAAGCTAACTATCTGATCACATCTCTCTCCCTGTGAGGCATCTTGCTAGTGACATTTGCAAGCATAAGTCCACCTTTTGCCTGCATATGATCCTTTTTTGATCATTGGTTGGTATTCTCTTCCACCCTCTGTAACAATCAAAGTCATCCTCCACAGACCCATGATTTTTATTATGGTGCCCCCCCCCCTCCAGCCATTCCATTGCTGATAGGCAGCAGATAGGATTGGAGAGGTCCAGATGATATGCTCCATAGCCAGATAAAGGCTGATGATGTAATCTGCTGAGATCTTTTGGCAGAATATGTTATCAGCCCACATCTGGCTATGAAGTACAGCCAGACACTTCTCTGAGCCCCCTCACACTCTCTACTAGCTGTTGAATGGGAGCTCAAGAGGAGGCTATCATAGCAAAACCATGAGTCCTGGGGGTGGTAAATAGAGGGTTGTAGCTGAATTCCACCTACAGAACTCTCATACTATGCTGGGCAATATAGGATCTTGTCCGCTTTCTTCTTCAGCTTAACTTACTACACAGGGGGGTTGTGAAGATAAAATCAAAGGGTTGGGAACCATGAGCACCATATTGACCTTCTTGTTTAAAAAAGGAACTAATGTATACAGTATTTAGAAATCAGAGAGATAGATATGCAGATGGTGATGATGGAGGAGAGTGTAACTCTCTTGCTTTTCAGTTACTGTACACGTACCTATTCATACAGAACTAACGTGCAAGTCATTCAGACTTTGAAAGAACAAAATTACTGCCCAAGAAGAGCTGTGGGACTGTGTCCCCACAATTCAAAGGGGACAAAATGTCCCATATCCTTTAAGGCTTCCAGTAGGCAGCCAAAAGAGTGTTGTTCTGCATGACATTCAGTGGTTGAAACTGCTGTTTTTTTCTGTTTAAAAACTGGATTCTAGGATTGTTTTTAGATTGCTTTTAGGAATTTTTAAAGGGTATTTTGATGTGTTTTAATATATTTATTTGGTGCCATCACTGTACATGACCCTTTACAAGTAAAAGAACAACAAAACAGTTGTAATTTTTTGGTTTTTATTGTTTTTTATTTGTTCATTGCCTCAGAGGCCCTTGTGGGTTGAGAGGTGATATTGAAATATTTAAAATAAAATAATAAACATACAAAGGACTAATGAGGGCTCAAGAGACTGTCAGTCCCACACCAATGGGCTATAAGGAGGAAAGATCAATATGTGTGGTTCAGCAGTAAAATGGTGTCTAAATAGCTGAAACCTAGACAGGGGAATTCAGTTAGTAGTCCCATAGTATGCGCAGGTGACAACAGATGTGAGCCTTTTGGATGGGGAACAAGTTGTCAGAACTACATGATGCGAAGCTTGTGATTGTCAATTAACAAAATAAAAGCAATAATTTTTCAGAATCAAAAGCTGTGAAGTTAGCCTTGATTGGTTTTGCAAGGTATATTCAAGGGAAACATGTCTGAGTATGGACCAACAACATGACAGTCACAGCGTACATCACAAAACAATTTCAAATTTATTAGGGTTGGACATTGACTAAGGGGCTGTACAGACAAGCCCCAAAGGGGCGGCCTGCAGCCGCCCCTTTTCACAATGGATTGGGGCCAGGGCAGCCTCACCGGCAGCCTTGCAGCACTAACTGGGCATTTCTCCAGGCCATGGAGAAGCGGCGAAATGCCGCTTCTCCATGGCCCAGAAAAGAGGTGTCCTTGGGGCTTCATGCCCCTGGACACCCCAGCCCTACAGAGGAGATAGGCAGAGGAAAGAGGTGACCCCTTTTTCTTGCGCATTGTTGGGCGGCCGTGTGGTTGCCACGCCAATGATGCATGCGCCAAAAAGGAGCTCTGAAATGGCGCCGCTGGTAAGGTGCCATAAGCGCCTTCCAGCGGTGCGGTGACGTGTCCAGTGTGACACACCGTATGGACACATTGCACAGGACACATCATAGATACGTGCCCCATGTGAGCGATGCTGCGTAATCATGGCAGCGCCCACACGTAGTAGGGTTAGGGAGCATACGGTTGCTGCACACTCCCTAACCCTACTATCCTACTATCAGCCCCATGACAGCGCTTCCTGGCTGTCTGTCTCGGGCCTAAGACAATCTGAACTGGTGGCTGGTTCTTTTAACAAATCTTTTGGCACTGCTTTTAGGGCAAGGATAGCGCTGTGAGCCAAGAGTTGCTCCCTTTTTGAAAACCATGGGTATTCAAACTGTGCCATTGTCATTGCAAATCAATCTGCAAATGGGGAGAAAAATCGAGGGAGAGAAGAGAAGACTGAAGCGTGACATGACTGTACTCTTTTAAGTATCTCAAGGGCTGTCACAGAGAAAAGGGTACATGTTTGTTTTCTGTTGCCTGGAGCACAGAAGCAAGTCTAATGGTTTTAAGTTACAGGAGGGTAGACATTGATTGAATATTGGAAAGACTCTCTTGACAGTAAGTGTGGTTCAACAATGGAGCTGAGGGTGGGGTCTCTTTTCTAGGACATCTGCAAAAAGTGGATGGACAGCTACCTGCTGGGAATACTCTAGCTGAAGTTCCTGCACTAAGCAAGGAGGGTTGGATGTGATGGCCCATAGGGGCTCCTTGCAATTCTGTTAGTCTATGGCTATGATGATGACTAGTGTAGGCCAGTTAGCAGAGTTCAAGAGCTACCATAATTGGAGAAGCAGTTCAGCAGGCCTTCTGAGCTGAAACTGTGGTGGTGCAGCAAAGCAAAAATTCTAGATGGGGGATTAGATGAGCTTTGGAGAAACACAACCTGCTTCAATTTGAAATAGAAGCACATTCATTAAGGGGAAAGTTATCTCATTTGAGGGAGGAAAACATAATGATGTGATTATTTACCCCCTACTACTTTTCTCCATGGATGTGAGGTTTTCTTTAAAATGTCTCCTCATGCAACCAGCTGAACTACAGTTAAACTTGGGGTTGGGGTGTGATTAAATGTACACCTAGCCACAATGTGGTGCATGCACAATAGATTTGTCATAAAACAACTGCAGATTAAAATAAATACACCCCTGCCATTAATTTACGCAAGGCAGAGAACTGAAGCAACACATTTTCAGATCTGTTGTCTCATTCACTATATTAAAAAGGGTCTCCCCTTTGCCTCTCTATTTTTCAGACTCTCCTGGTTGTTATTCCATCTGTTGTCTACAGGGTCCTGTTTTAAAACAAGTACTGAGCAAGACTTATTAAGCAGGGATGGAGCAAGGCCAACTCAATAAATATAACGTGACTTCACCTCATGCCACTCGTCTCATAATTGACATTACCCTTAAGATCATAACAGAGGTTTGTTTGTTTTTTGTGGAGGGAAGAAGCGAGAATGGTGGAAATTATAATCCCACAAATGTTTATAATCTCTGATTAATATATACACTGACCCCAGGGAACCGTCACTTGCTTTACAGGAGATAGGCTTTACCTGAGATTATCCGCCTCCTCTGTTAACAATTTCCTGTGTCTCTCCAGTGCAGTGAGCTCCACAGCCAGCTGTGCCTTTTCTTTAGTCATTTCTTCCTTCTCCTGTAGCGCACGGAGCAAAGAGTCTGCTTGCATCTCCATCTCTCTGTGACTTTGGGTTAGCTGCTCACCTAGAGTTTGCTTTTGGCTGTTCAGCTGGCAAAACCAGAGGAAAATGAGGGAAAGAGACAGATATTAGGAGCAACAGCTACATATGGATGCATATCTCTGCCTGCATCTTCACAGCAGAAATAATACAGTTTGACATCACTTTAACTGCCATGGTTCAATGCTATGGACTCCTGGGATTTGTACTCTGTTATAGCACCAGAGCTCTCTGACAGAGAAGAATTCCATAGCATTGAGTTGTTGCATTTAAAGTAATGTCACACTGCATTATATCTTCAGTGTGGACACATTCAGAAAATGCAGGATAAAACAAGGAATTTAAAGCCATAGAGGTTAAAAACAGGCATCAAAGGATTACAAAAATTATCAAAGATAAAACTCCTTAAAAAGTCAGTGTTTCATCCAAAATAGAGGCTTCAGTCTGTCATGTCCTGCTTGTCACCTACTCAGAGGCAGAGTGCTAGACAAAAAGGACCAAAGTGATCCAAGACAATTGTGCATTGATTAAAGGCCCTGGGCTCTCTGCAAATGCCCTTTACATACCTGCATTATTTGGTCCTGTAAATGGACCCTTTCCTTGTGCAGCAAGGCCATTTCCTCTTCCAGCCTCTCCTGCTTCACTTCTGAGGCCTGACAACTTTGCTCTAGCCCTTGCTTCTCTGCCCTTGTGCCCAGCAGCTCCTGTTCTAAATGTGCAAGCTTCTCACGCCAAACAGCATTTTCTTGCTCCAGCTCCCGCTTCCTGACTAGCAGTCGGCTCTTCTCCTCTTCAAGCTGCACAACAAGTGGAAACATTGTGGGTGATAGGTTTTAAAAACAGGCTAGGAGAGAGAGTCCAACAGGAATACAGGCTGACCCTAAACATCACCACACCAGAAGAGAACTGTTTCGTTAGACTGTTTTACTGAAAGGTGGTTAGGGAATATCCTTACAACAGTACTGGGTAAAAGATGGCCTGTAATGTTTTTAAGGATCTCTTCCACTTGCCCCTGCCATTTCTTATTTTTATTTTAGTCTGGGTTTTTTTTACTCAAAATTTCCCCTGCACCCTCCAGTGTGTATGCATGGGTAATTTTACCATGTTGTTCTTCTCCCTGCAACCTGGGGTTCTTTCACACTGCACAGATATAGTACTACTTCACTTTAACTGCCAAGGCTGCATCCTAATGAATCATGCATTTTGTGGTTTGGGGAAACATTAATGCTTTCTGGCTAAGAACTCTAAACACCCATCCCAGAATTTCACAGAATGCACCCATGGCAGGTAAAGTGGAATATAGCACTATGGAGTGGGTCCTTGATATCTACTGGAGTTTGATTCCAGGACCGCAGTGGATAACAAAGTGCATGGAGGCTTGAGTTCCATTAAACACAGTGGTATAGTAAAATGGTGTCCCTTTTATAAAATGCCAAAATCAAAGGCCTGTTACAGACAGCCAAAATAAAGCTGCTTCGAGTCACAGTGGAGGTATGGTGTTTCAATGATGCATGCATCCTAAGAGTCCAGAAGTCGCACCAAAGCCATGCTCCAGCCTGGAGCGTGGATTTGGTGTGGCTTCTGGACTCTTAGGACACATGCATCATTGAAACACCATACCTCCACTGTGACTTGAAGCAGCTTTATTTTGGCTGTCTGTAACAGGCCAAAGTTTGCTTTTGGGGATTTATACATTTTAAAAAGATTTTCAAATTGTGGATGCTTGAATCCATGGATAAAAAAAATCCATGGATTCAGAGGGCTGACAGTAATTGTGTGGTATGAAATAGCCCCATTCTAAGCTGAGAGGACTTTTTCCCTTCAAAACTAGACATGATACATCCTATCATCAATTCCCATTTTGCCTCCCTCTGTTATGAAACAGAACACAAGTACTTGTCCAAGTACTTTAATTGAGATCTTTAAATTTTGAGTGAAGCTGTCCATTATCACCACCATAGTTTTTAAAAATCTGATTTGCAATGGAGTGTTGCTATAATTCTGGGCTATGTGTTCCTGTAGGTTTTCCTTTGCTTTGCTCCCCTGTTTGAAGAATTTATTGCTGACAGAAGAAAAACTTCTGCCTATGTTTCCCAAACTTAGCAGGTGCTTAACTAAGAGCATAGTCCTAGAGGCTACAATGACAGCAAGGCTTGGGTGATTTTTCCCATGGGCTGTGTAGATAGCTTAAAAGCTTCCATTAGGCAGCAATACTATGCTTGAAGTCTGCCGGAAGTTGTAAATGCTGTTGGCATAAACTGTGGAGCGTGTGAGCACTGCGAGAGTCTCCCCCATTTCAGGCCTCACTGGAAGTTACAAGCTCTTAGTGGTTACAAACTCTGCAGGGATGGTGCTCATGAGGCTGAAAGCTTTCTGGCACACTATGGGTTTAAAGAGGCTCAAGAAAAGTGTGTGTTTGGCAGTCAGTACAACCATGGAGGAGAGCTATGTTTGCTTTATGCAATGGACATTCAAGGACTAGCAGGATGTAGAGATGTAGAGCATGCTGTGCCAGGATATGATTACCAGGGTCCTAGCAGAAGAGAAAACACCTTTGATGGGGTCTCATAAGAGCTCTGTTTAGTTTGCCCCTGTCAGTGCAAACTAGAAGATGGAAATCCTTAATTTGATCATGTATCTCTTTCTATAATCACAGCACCATGTGTGTGGGTGTGATGTGAACTGAGACCATTGGGGGGGGGGGGCAGGTACAGTTAATGTACTGATCTTCTGATACAAATCCTCCCATCTGTTTCTTATTTGACTAATCCTGCAATTATTTTTATTTTATTTATTTCATTTATATGCTGCCTTTCTCTGGGAGCTGCTTTGGTTCCAACTCTGGGAGAAAGGCAGCATATAAATGAAACAGATAACATAAAAATAGATAGATTTGCAAGGGAGATATGGGGAGGTAATATTTTTCAGACAGTCTGGATGTAAGACATATAGGGCTTTATGGGTTATAACCAGCACTTTGAATTGTGCCTGGAAACAAACTGGTAGCCAGTGAAGCTGTTTAACAAGGGAGTTATATGCTCGTTATAAATGGCCCAGGTCAGCATTTTGGGCCTCCAGAAGTTTTGAACAGTTTCCCCATGTAGACTGCATCACAGTAGTCCAAACTGGACAGAATCAAGGCATGTATCATAATAGCCAGTTCTGAAATCTCAACGAGGAGAAGCAGCTGGTGCACTAGTTTTAGCTGTGCAAACTGACTTCTGGACACTTCTGAAACCTGGGCATCCAGACTCAGAGTTGAGTCCAGGAGAACACCCAAGTAGTGAGCTTGAGATTTCAAGGGAAGCATAACCCTATCCAGCACAGGGAGAATCACTGTTCACTGATCTACCTATCAACTGACCAGGAGCACGTTTGTTTTGTTTGGATTAAGTTTCAATTTGTTTCTCTTTTCCAGTCAATTACTGACAACAGACATTCATTCAGTACTGAGTCAGCTTACTTGGAATCAGATGGGAAGAAGAAGTACAGATAGATGTCATTAGCATACTGGTGACACAGCATCCCATAATTCCATATGATCTCTCTCAGCTGTTTCATGTAGATGTTAAACAGCATGGGGAACAAAACAGAACCCCGAGGGACCCCACAGGCCAATGGGCAGAGCATCAAGCAGGAGTTCCCCAGCACCACCACCTGAACTTGCCCCTCCAAGAAGACAGGAATCAATACATAACAGTGCCCCCAAATCCCATCCCAGATGAGAAGGATAGCATGATGGTATCAAAAGCCACTGAGCGGTCTAGCAGAATCAACAGGAACACACTCCCTGCGTAGGCAACCAATGCATGTCTCCATCCTATTACAATGTCTGAATCCAGACTTAAATGGATCCAGATAATCCATTTTATGCAGAAATCCCTGGAGCTGGAAGGGCACCACACACTCCAGAACTTTGCCCCAAAATGGAATAATAGGGACTGGCCAATAATTATTCAGCATGCTAGAATCCAGGGAGGCCTTTTTAAAAGTAAGAGCCACACCATAGTCTCATTTAAGATGGAAGATGGAAACTTCCTTTATTGCACCACTCTCCTTACCCACTTGACCAGTCCCCCTCTAACTGCTTTCAGAAGCCAGGAAGGGCAAGGATCTGGTATACACGTAGTGCTTCTCATCTCACCAAGGATCTTGTCCACATCCTCAGGCTGCACAAATTGAAATGTATCCAACAACAGAGGACAAGCAAGTCTCAAGATTACATCCACTGGACCTGTTTCAACTGCAGCATCCAAGTCACAGCAAATCTGAGTGATTTTGTCTGCAAAGTGTCTTGCAAATTTATCACAGCAGGCTGTAGAGTGGCATTTGTTTTCTTCTTGTGGGCCAAAGTGTAAAAAGTCCTCTGACCATCCAAGACAGCTCCACTGGATGTATAATTTCTTCACTGCCACTATCACCATGGCATAGCCTTCTAACAAGCTAATGCTGTGTTTGGTCAGCCTAACTCTGATTCTTCCACCATCATCACTGTAGCCTCCATCCCATTTGTTTTATCACTGCCAGCTCCCTGGTGAACCAAGGGGCTCACGTGGCTCCACTTCTTGGGAGGGGGTACTTAGGGGCAATCGTGTTCACCTCTGTCCTGGCCTCATGTTGCACTAGTAGGCAGGGGCTGGGAGTCCAGAAGCCAAAGGAGCAAGTAGAATCCAATGTCGATCAGTCCAAAGGCCATAGGCTGTAAATCCTATGCACAGTTCACAGAAAGCAAGGACAAGGAACAGTCCAGGGTTGTAAATTGCAGAGTCAGATCTTGCTGTAAAAGCAGGCTTCACAAAGCAAATACCAGTAAGTTGCTTCCAACAACTGGGATGGGAAAAGCCTATACTTTATAAAGCATGCTGACTCAGCTCCACTGTCCTTGCTGCTCATATTTCAGGAGAGCATTTCCCTGTGTATCCATGATGCCTCTCACTTTGCCTGAGGCAGAGGGGCTGAGTCTTCTTGGAATTCCCATGCCTTCACCTTTCTTGAGGTGTTATCTTTTCTACCTCCTTCTCCTGTGGATCACTCAAGTGGCTGTCAGATTGACCTGGAGGAGGCCCTGGCTGTGGTAAGTCAGCTTCATCTGCAGAGTCCATAATTCTAGGGGCAGGTCTGCTGGGTGAATCTGTTTCATCCTCAGAAGTCAAACTCTGAAGGAGGGGGCATGACAACCATCTTGGTCATTTTCCTGTTCCACAGACAAGCCAGGGGTTTGACAGGATCACCAGCCAAGGCAACTGGAAAGTCCCCAACGATCCATCAAGAATCCATTGGCTCCATAAGTCTCATAGGTTGGACTATTTTAGTTGCCCTACCCCCCTCCCTGCAGAGGCTCCAATTCTCAATGAGTCTAAACCCTATCAGGTATTGATCAATCCATAAAAATGAAACCAGAAATTTCCTCCACATCCAAATTACCATCACCCCTCCCAGAACAAACATCAGGCCCAGATGTGCCATGCAGCATGGGTGACACCAGATGTTACTTGGAAAAGCCCAGGGTTGTCATGATGGACATCAAGTCCTGAGCTGCTCCTGACAGAGGAGTCTCCGCATGGATGGTGAGGTTCCCCAGTATAACAAGGTGAGGGAACTCCAACACTGCTGCCAAGACCAAGAGGCTATACAGACTGGCATAAAAAGCTGGCATCAGGATGGAGTGGGTACATGGCGCCTGCCTGCCCTAACTCAATCGCGATGCCACTGTCACACTGCCCGCCTGACCAGACAGCAGGTGGCCTCACACCACTTCTGCGGTACAGCATTTAGACACGCTGCGCTGAAGAAACAGTGAAAAGCAGCCACTGGGCAGCAAGGTTGGCTTTTTGCCAGCTCCAAAAGGAGCAGCTTTCTACTGTTTCTTTTGGAGCTGGATTGGGGCCATGGCATGCGGTTGCTGCAAAGGGGTGGTGTGACACTTTTGGGGCCATCTGTTTAGGTCCCAAGTCAGCCAGCTCAGGAAGGAAAACCTGAGCAGTGAACTGGGCAGTATACTGGCAAAATTCCAATTCTGTCCTGGCCATTCACCTTCAAAAACACATACTCAAACCCAGCAGACTGTGGGACAGGTGACCTGGTGGGGGAAGTTTCTGATAGACCATTGCCACTCTGCCTCTGTGCCCCACAAGCCTCATCTGCTGCATGTGGTAGCATCTGAGGAAGTAAGCTCAAGTCTATAAAAACTCATGCTACCAACTTTTCTCTTTCAGTTAGTTTCAAGGTGCTACAAGATTCTTTTGCATGCTGATTCTCCAGACTAACACAGCTATGCCTTTGAATTCTAGGAATGATTGTGATTCTGCTCTAGGTGATCCTACTGTAGCTGTGTGTTTACATAAAACAGACAAGGTAAACAGCTGCCCCCAGAATCACTTATTAAGCATATGTGCACAGCAAAATAAAGAGAAAAAAAAAGGGGGGGCCCCAGATAAGCCTGCCTCACTGATTATCCCCAGTGTGTTTTAAAAAGTATAGACCTATACATGTGATCACCAAATTGGAAATCATAAGAAAAGTGGAGGTTGTTGAAAGAAAAAAAAAATCTTGGGATATATTTTGGAAGAAGCTTTCAAGTGGTCTTTAGACTATTCAATTTTTTTGTTTTGTTTATTTATGCAAGGCCTACCTGACCTGGTTGTTTCATTTCACAGGTGCATAATGTTAGTTTTGAATAAAATGTTTGCTGGGACATGTTGAACTGCTCTTCTTTTTTGTGAGGTTGGAAACTATCCCTTTTCTGTCTATATTTCTACCTCCAGTAACAAAGGTTAGGTAAATGTAAAGCCCAGGAACACATCTACTTAGGGGATGTTCCCACTAGGGGAAACCCCGTGTTCTGAATCGAATCCAAGGAGTGGCATTCATATTAGGATCCGATTTAAACCTAGAACGGTTCTAGAGCAACCCGCAATCGTCCCCACTACAAATCGAATCGTAGAGCGGTTTAAAATTTTGAATCGAGTTTTCGTCTTTTAACGTGCGTTAAAAAAACACTAGGGTCCGACCTACGTTTTTCCATTGATTCGAGTTAGGAACCGGAGTATTTAAATAGGAACGACAGCCTTTGAATCGGGTTGGATGGATGGGAGGAGCGGACTGCGGTGGGGGCTGTCCTTGGGGGAGTTGCCCTTTCTGTCCCCATCCGTCGTGGCTGTCGCCATTTTTGCTTCCCTCACCCCTTTGTTCGCTGTGGCCTTTCAATAAGAGATAAGGATTATTTTTATTTTTTATTTTAATGGTTTACAGGCGCTTAATCTCTTCAGCGCTTTGAGCACCTGAAGTCCCGGCTGCTCAAGCGCCTGCATCTGCAAAGGACTACAAGGCTTCTCCCGGTGGATTGCAACCTCCCCTCTGTGTGGGGAGAGCCCATTTCTAACGGAGGAGAGGCAGGAAGGGAAGGCTCCTCTCAAAGAGGCATTCCCTGCCCGCTTGGGCTCTGATCTCGCCCAGGCAGGGAAGGGAAGGCTCCTCGCGAGGAGGCATCTGATCTCGCCCAGACAGGGAAGGGCTCTGATCAATGGGGGGGGGGAATAGAGCCTTTCTCCCTCTCTTTCTCAAACGGAATCTGCCTTCTCCTCTAACTCTGGAAAGAGAATCTTTGGGAAGAGTGCTCCCTCCCTGCTTTGCCAGAAGCCTCCCCCATTGATCTGTGGGCTCTGTGAAGGGATTCTCCCTGGCTGTCTTGGGAGACATGAAGAGGGGATGCTGTCATGCAAAACCTATCCCATAGTTCCTCTGGAAAGAGCTTGGGTTTCCTACTAAATTCGGAGGGAAAATGTATATAAGGCTGACAGCGCTTATGACGTTTGATCGTTTAAGCGCCTTGATTGGTTCATTTAAAAAAAAAACCCGCCAAAAATACATCATTTCACAAACGGTCAATGAAATGGAAACGCTGACGAAAGTTAAATCGCTTCCAAATAATCCGGGTTAACGTTACGTCATTCTGACGTACTATTGATTGACAGCTCCAAATAAGGTATGGAAGAGAAGAATCGCTTTATTTAAACACCGATTTCATGCCAAGTAGGAACGCTTGCAGGTAAAAACTTCGATTTAAATAACCAGATGGGAACGAAGAATAACGCGTTTCGGAACGCGAGATAACACCAGGGTTATTTTGAATCGGTTTTATTAAAAATGTTGTATTTTAAATCGTTTCAAATATTAAGTGGGAACACCCCCTTTGTCAACTGAGGTATACCTGTACAGTGGTACCTCGGGTTACGAAATTAATTCGTTCCGCGGCTAATTTCGTAACCCGAAAAACCTTCGTAACCTGAATTGCCATAGGCGCTAATGGAAAAAATAGCTCTCTGCTGCCCTCCGGTGGCGGCCTTTCCATTTAAAACAGCGCCGGGGTTTTTTCGTAACCCGAAAAAACCTTCGTAAGCCGAAACAATAAATCCCTATGGGATTTTTTCGTATCCCGAAAAATTCGTAAGCTGGGTAATTCGTATCCCGGGGTACCACTGTATTCTTATTTAGTTTAACACTCATATTGCCTTGAGGCTAAGGTCTAATCTGCATTGCAGAAATAATGCAGTTAGATACTGCTTCAACTGCCATGACTCCATCCTATGGAATCCCGGGTTTTGTAGTTTGGCACCAGAGCTCTCTGACAAAGAAGGCTAAATATCTCACAATGTTACAAATCCCAGAATTCCATAGCATTGACCCATGGCAGTTGCAGTGTCAAACTGCATTATTTCTGCAATGCAGATTAGACTGAAGAATCAAACAAAACAGTACATTTGGTCTTTGAAGAAGTGCACCACAAATGGTTGAAGGCATCCAATTGTCATATCACATGATTTTCATTACCTAAATAGTATATATTTAGCAAGCTAACTCATGATCTGTGATTGGTCATTGAAAGGTAAATATGAGTTTAATTTGAAGGTCAGATTGCTTGGGTACCTATCTCTGACAAAATCCTGTTGTGGAAAAGAAAATGGGTTGATTATAGGGAATATATATTTCCTTAGTATCGAGTTTGACCCTAAGAATCATCATAGGAAGGGTTAGCACTGCAGTATTTCCTAACATTTGCCAAACACAATCTGAGGGAATAGTTTTAGTGTATGATGTCCTGACTAGCATACCCTCTGCAATAACTAGTTGTTATTGTTCCATGGGTCAGTTGTCTTATCATTCCATCACCCTTCAAAGCATCTCAAATCCACAGTCTAGCTCAGGGGTAGGCAACCTGTGGCCCGCGGGCCGGATGCGGCCCGGCAAGGCACCCGGCCCCTGCCTGGTCCCGCTGCCGATTGCTGCTGAGCCTTTGGCCTCTCGCGTGAGGGCGTGGGGCTTGCCTATCAGTAAGAGGCGGGCAAGGGGGAGGCAAGCGTGGGCAGGGGGCAATTGTCTATAGAAGCCGCAGAACATGCATTATATTAACATTTTTTAAAAATCAGCACTTTTTTGCGTGTCCTCCATTTATTTTTAAAAAAGTGTCCTCCATTGTGAAAATTTTGTCCCACATTGTCCCGATTTTATTTATTTATATTTGTTTGTTTAAATATTAAATTATATTATTATATATTATTATTATTATTATTATTAATTTTGGGCTTCGGCCCCCAATGTGTCTGAGGGACAGCAACCCGGCCCCCGGCTCAAAAAGGTTGCCTACCCCTGGTCTAGCTGTTTCAGTTAGTCAAACGTAAGGGTCATCTCTGTTTACGCAAAATCATACATATGTTGCTTGACTGCACACATACTCTGTTATAGCATGGCTAGACGTAGGGTCTCGTTACCTGTAGAATTATGTGATTGAGGTTCACTTTGTCATGAGCCAGTCCTTCATTGAGAGCTCCCATCTTGGCCAGTGAGTCCCTCAGCTCAGCATCTTCTGATTTCATCTTGTGTATAGACAGCTCAAGCTCAGCATTGGTGGCTTCAATCTGAGCAGGGAAATGGAAGCATATTCACATTTGATATTTGTAATAGTAGGATCAAATCTTATCATTTTGGTCATTCAGATACTTGTTAGTCTTGAAACATTTTTATAAAGTTCCTCTATTCTTGTTTTGCTCTTTAAAGGGTAACCTCCAAGGTGTTGGTAAAGAGTTATATCATATTCCATACATCCAGCTGCTTCCAGTCTTCCAACTCTTGTTGGTTTATTTTTCCTGTCCTCTAAGGAGCAGCCTCAGAAGAGAGCTGGGTCAAACAAATAGCGTACCAGGGTCAGACATACAGGTAAGTGTCAACCTTTTTCAGATACTGTACTTGATAAGGCAATCTTTATAAGCCTTTTACCAAGCTGTTCATATGAGCTAAGTTTAGAAAAGCTACTTTTTTGGATTCCTAGTCCTAGAATTTTCCAGAAAGCAGGGAGCAGTAGCCATGCTGGCTGGTGGATTCTAGGGCTTGTAGTTCCAAAATTAACTCTCCCAAGTTCTGTAGGACTGACTGAAATATTTCATTAATAGTGTACAACAATGTATTTGCCCATACTATTATGAATTTAATGCCAGGTCAGCACCAATATTTTATTTCCAAGCAGCAAGGAAGGGAAGAGGAAATTCCTTAACATTCATGTGTACAAATGTGAATGCTATTTTTCAGTGTCATTATGTAATCAGGGAATAATCTGTCAGGAAAATGTAATTTTTTCCCCTGGGTAATTTCATCCTGGCCAAAGTGTGGGTGGCAACAAGATCTTCTACTCACTTCAGCTGAGCCAGTTTGAGCAGTTTTCACAGGAGTGTTTTACCAAAATAGTTACTCATCCAGGGCCTGCCCTAACACCCTATTGGATCATGGCCTTGGTGGGCATGTTATTTCTGAGAAAAGAGATTAAACTCAGTACACACAGTTTACTGTTTTGAAATATTAAGGCTTGATGTTGTGATGTCATGCTATAGCACCTCACCCACAGTTCTGTTCTCTTCTTTTATTGTATACAAAAGGGCATGAAGCTGTTAGAAATGAAATATGGTTCTCCTTGAGTGTCAGCCTGGCTTAGATACTGAAACTGTGTCTTCCATGGCTATGTGTCTGGGATTCACAGCCTGAGCTGAAACTGCTGCTGCTCAGCATTGTATATTGACAGCTAAGATTTTATATTCTTCACCAATGGTAGGAGTCCAACTAAAAGGAAATTAAATATTCAATAACATTTGCAGAGAAGAAGGGCATTATACTCCTCAACTAGCAGTGTTTTGCAATAAAATAAACTGCTGAAAGTGTTTGGGTACATGAGAAGGCAGCATGACTCATTAGAAAAGACAGTAATGCTGGGAAAGATAGAAGGCAGTAGAAAGGAAGGATGACCAGACGCTAGATGGCTGGACTCAATCAGGGAAGTCACAGGCCTGATCCTGCAGGACCTGAACAGAGAGATTGAGAATAGGGGATCATGAACAGGTCTCATTCACAGAGTCACCATGAGTCAAAGTTGACTTGAAGACAGCTAACATCAACAAGCCTTTCCAGAGCATTTAGCTTCTACAAGACTCTGCAAATCTAGAACCAGTTCATTATGAACACCTGGCCTTCATCTGATCTCCCAATTCATTGGGTGGCAACATACTGTCAGTAGAAAAGCTGAGCAAGAATAGGTCAGATAAAAAGAACTGTAAGATAATACACCAGAATAATTCTGTGGTTTTCTTTTGATAGGAAAGCCAATAGTTTGCTCTGCAAAAAAAAAGGCAAATCAATGTTGTGATGTGATGTGAAAGCATCAGGGACTGATCTAAAAAGAACGTGAAAAGATATTCATCATCAGAGTGACAGATAGGAGTTACATTCTTTGGCATACAATTCACAGCTATCACACCAATTACACATCCTTACTTTGGAAAGTGCTCTACTCAAACCTTCCTTAGCACTTTCTAGTACATCCTTCTCCAGCATGGCCTGATTCAGGGACTCCTTGACAGTGACCAGCTCCTTCTTCAGGGATGACATCTTTTCTTCAAGTTGCTCCAGGGACCTCTGCCTGAGCGAGAGGACAAATGGATCAATCTGCTTTGCATATCAGTTCATGTTGACTCCCATCTTGGCTTTAGTGTGTTTTATTTTTACTCCAGTTTGGCACCTCTTGTGCCAATGTTTCAGTACTGGGAAGGAAAGTTAAGCAGCTCCCTATCCCAGGGCTACTCTGGTTCAAGAGACCACGGCTGCTGTATTCATGTTATGGTTTGATTCATGTTATGTTCAGTCATATAGAATGCAATAGGCAGCAGTCTTGAATTTTTTTTTTAATTATCATGATTCATGAGTAGATCTGCACATGTGTCATGGCTGTATTAGTTCAGTATTAGTTGACTGATCAATACCTATGGTTGTACCTAGCCTATCAGAAGTGTACCCTCTGCATCAGCATTTGTTTCTGTCCCTACACCCATTGCCCTTATGCATCAGTGAAACTATCACCACCACAAACCTGTTTACATAGATTAGTCTACACATGAACATCTAGCTTTGAAAAGTTGAAGTTTAGACAACAACTCTCAGAATCCCCCAGCCAGCATGGTACAGCCCAGAGCTCCAGATACGTTTTGGAGAAAAACTTCAAAGTACCAAGCAGCCATCAAGGTGGATGAACACTGTAATCTGAAATATTAAGCTTGATAATTTATTTTGGGAGAGGAGTTTACTATTCCCAAGGTCCTCAAACCTAAAATCTCCCACCATTAAGCTTCAGAGAAGTCATCATTCCTCAGCTTGGGACCTTGAAGATCTGTAGGACTGCAGCTTCTACCAAGGCAGCTAATGGATTACCATCAAATCCACTTTTGATTACTGCTCCTCCTCTTCTTGCTGTTCTGTGTGGAGTGTGATCTCTTCTGGTGCTTTTTCCCCCTTCAGAAGAGGAACCAGGGAGCTCTCATTCAACTCAGAAAGTAGGAAGGACAGTAAAGTCAATAGTGTATTTTCTGCACATATGATGGCAGAACCACTAGTTATGTCTGCCTTCCATACAATGCATCAATTTGGCATTCTATCTAGGAATGATGAGAATTGTAATCCAGACACAGCTGGAGGGTCCAAAAGTTGGCAAAAGAACCTCAGGTCCTAATGGGCTCTGTTTGGATGGAACAGAAGCAGTTTGGCAGTGTCTATAAAGATTTTGGGGCTTTCAGTCAGAGTGTGTTTAACTCATGACAACATGCTTGCTCTTTCCAACACTGGAACAGCTCCAGATTCAGCTGCGTACTATCCCATTTTTTGTTGTTGCTGTGTGTTTTCAAGTTGATTCTGACTTATAGTGACCCTACAGCCAGCCTTTCATTGGCCTTGTTAGCTGCCACATCACACTGTTGACTCATGTTGAACTTGTGGTCTACTTGGACTCCTAGATCCCTTTCACATGTAGTTTCATTCAGCCAGGTGTCCCCCATCCTATACTTGTGCATTTCATTTTTCCGCCCTAAGTGCAGTACCTTACATTTCTCCGTGTTGAATTTCATTTTGTTAGCTTTGGCCCAGTTTTCTAGTCTGTTCAGGTCATTTTGAATATTGATCCTGTCCTCTGGAGTATTAGTTACTCCTCCTAATTTGGTGACATCTGCAAATTTGATAAGTATTCCCCCAATTTTGTCCTCCAAGTCATTGATAAAGATGTTGAATAGAACTGGCCCGAGGACAGAGCCTTGTGGGACCCCACTGGTCACTTCTCTCCAGGATGAAAAGGAGCCATTGTTGAGCACCCTTTGCGTCCGGTCGGTCAACCAGTTACAAATCCATGTAACAGTTGCCTTGTCTAGCCCACATTTTACAAGCTTGTTTGCAAGAATATCATGGGGAACTTTATCAAAGGCCTTAATGAAATCAAGATATACTATATCCACAGCATTCCCTTCATCTACCAAGCTGATAATTTTATCAAAAAAAGAGATCAGGTTTGTCTGGCATGACTTGTTTCTCTGAAACCCATGTTGACTTTTTGTGATTATGGCATTGCCTTCTAGATGTTCACAGACTCTCTGTTTAATGATCTGCTCCAGAATCTTTCCTGGTATTGATGTCAGACTAATTGGACGATAATTGTTTGGCCCCTTTCTCTCTGTATCGCTGGTGTAGCTGTTTAAAGGCTGCACCAGCGATGTGCACAGTGGAAGGAGCTCCAAAACGGAGCTCTTTCTGGCGCCGCTGAAAGGGCGTCACAAGTGGCCTGCAACGGCACCAAGACATAACAGCCACACTGCGCTGTTTGGATGCGGTGCGGCCGTTACGTCAAAATGGCGGCGCCCATGTAGACAGGGCAATGCCATTTTGATGTCCTGGTGACGTACTAGGGTTGCAGGGCCTATATAAGCAATGCCCTGAGGCAACCCTAGTACATCGCCAGGACGTATTTAAAGGGCCAAAGTTACAGAATCCAGTGTTCTGTGGTTTTCATTTCCAGTGAATTATGATCTCTTCTTGCCCATAGTATACTCTTTCTCTTACAAATAGTACCATGTGCTGTGGTACATGAGTTACCTCTACCTTTTGAAGTATTTCTATCAAGTCACACAGATCTTGTATGACTTTGGAAGCTAAGCAGAGTTCATTCTCCTTAGTACATGGTTGGGACAATCATGAGTGAATACATGAAATCTCCAGGAAAGGTCAAAAAAGAAACCCTAGCTGCCAGTTAAAGTTGACAATAATTGGTTAGATTGTGGTGGCCAAAACACTGCCCTCCAGATGTTAGTGGACGGCCATTCCTAGCATAGCCAATGCTATGATGTTTCCTAAGTTCTTAAGTAGCTCTGACTTGATTTTTAAATAAAAGGAATATTACCTATGAGCTTCTATTTCTTTTCCGTCCCCTTGAGTGTATGATTCTGGTAAAGTCTCATTACATTCTCCTAACACCAGCATGAAGCAACATGCAATATTTCCCTGTGCATCTCAGTCTGAAGCACAACCGCAGCACCTCACCCTCGTTCAAGCTCCTTCCTCATTCTCTCCCTTTCTTTAATTACATCCTCCTTCTGCTCCTCCAGAACTTTTCGCTGTCTCTGCAGCTCTCCATTCACAGTCTTTAGCCGCTCTACTTCCAGATGGGAGGAATCAAGCTGCTGAGTCAGGCTTTCCATTGCCATCTCCAAGGCCTCTTTCTCTCTGAGGAAAGAAGAAAATAACATTGAGCAACCTGCCACCAAGATAATCAGCCCAAAACAGAGGCCCCAGTTTGTCTGGGTGGAAGTATATGTTTCACTTCCCATACATGCCTTCAAACTTCATCTACTCACCACTTCGTTTTGGCAAAGCAGAGTCTGTGGGGTGTGGTGGTACTAGGGGTTTACCATCTGTCAGAAAATCAGCAGGTGGGAGAAATCTTGTCCTCGCTACGACTCTGACTCTTCAGCTACATACTCACACTGCTTTTGTCCAGTCACAATAGAAATACAAGGGCCAGCAAGCATAATGGTCTGAACACTGGACTATGACTATGACTCTGGAGATCAGCGTTTGATTTCTCACTCGGCCATAGAAGTCCACAGGGTAACTTTGGGTGAGTCACACACTCGCAGCCTCAGAAAACCCAGTGATAGGTTCATCTTAGGGTTGCCATAAGTCGGAAACAAGTTGTAAGTATGCAATAACAAAAATAGAGAAGTTAATAGAGTAAGAGTGATGTAATGGTTGGAGTGTTCGACTGGGATGCTAGAAAATAGCATTCAAATCCCTTCTCAGATATGGGAACTTACTGGGTGACCTTAGGCAAGTCACACTTTTTCATCCTAGGAGGAAGGCAATGGCAAACCTCTAAATAAATCTTGCTAAGAAAACCCATGTAACAGCAACAGATACAGAAATGAAGAACCAGGAACAGGGACACAATCTACATAACTTCCAGAAGGCTGATTCTGAGCCATGTCACTTGAGGACATTACCAGATGTAGACTGCCTTTTTCTTAATGCTCTCACCTTCCTAGAACCTCCACTGAGGTTTTCCAGCGTTGCAGCTCCCGTCTGGAAGCCTCCACCATCCCAGTCAGCAACTCACATTCCTGCCTCTGTTCTTGAAGCTGCTGTTTTGCAATCTGTGTTTCCTGCTGGCATTCCAAGAGTTGCTTCTTGACAGATTCCAGGTCATCCTGGCAAGACTCCATCTGCACATGCAACTCCTAATCAGAAAAAGAAGGATCAAGCAGGAGGCTCCTTTCATGTCACATAACATGATATATGCAGGGGACCAAGTACCTCATTTAGCAGCTGGGCCAAGTGCTTTTGTCAATCGCTCCATCTACCTTGTGTAGTGGAGATTCTGTAACTGGGATTTCAAAAATCATTGCTGAAATCTGTTAGGGATCAGTCTAAAGGTACATAAAAGGGACAGTGTGTTCATACTGTGAATGTCAGTTTCTTGGTCTTTATCATTTGGACATTTAATCCAGAAGATCAGATGTGCTTCACTACCTTGAGGATGTACCTGTTTTCACAGCTAGTACAACAAGATATGGCAGCTCTTGCCCTGTCATGCCAAGATTAAATTATAGCCTAATACAGACTTTACTGCTGTACTTTTTTACCAGTATTTTTAACAGTAAAATCACTGCAAATGAAAATCAGTATATCCAACCTGCTCACGCTGCTGTGATTTTTGAAAAACAACTTGCACTGCCTGCAGTGCTTCGTTCTGACATGATAGTGAGTGTGTCCTGGATGGTGATGCTCGCCGGCGACGAGGAGAGATAGAGCGTAGAGAAGAAAGGTGCCGTAAGATGTCTTCCTCTGATGCAGCTTTGGCACTTTCCAGAGAGATTAACCCTGTGCTCTTGGATTCAGACAGAGCGAGCTAGGATGAGCGAAGCCAAGAGGAGAGGAGAGGAGAGGAGAGATAATTCTTATCAACTTATTACTAATAAGCTATTCTTGTATGCATTTTGCTACACTGCTAACTCACTACTAGTCCAGCAGATGCAAACATCTCCTACTACTTGTGATACCATTTTCAAATGGTGGAAGTAAGTAAGTTTTAAGTTCCTTTAAAAGCAGGCCCTTCTTTATTACAATATTTCATGGTTATAAATATACCTAGTATAATTAGAGCCAAGAAACATTATTTTTGGATTACAGTTCCCATAATTCCCTAGCTGGTATGGCAACTGTATGTAGTGTTATTGTTGTAATCCCGACTTGATACGCAGGGATAGGTGGGAAATATAAATAATAATAATAATAATAATAATAATAATAATAATAATAATAATAATAATAATAATAATAATAATTATTATTATTATTATTATTATTATTATTATTATTATTATTGGCTGGGGAATTCTGAGAACTGTAGCCCCACTTTTCCAGGTCCTATTTTTCCTTGCAAAAATCCATACCCACAGGACACTAGGGGAAAAAAACTTTTTTGATATGGGATACTTGCTTAAATATAACCACATGATATATTTCCATATTTATTTAGTTGTTAAGTTACAATCAAACAGTTTGATAATCAGTTCAAGACCCATGAAGCAGCTAGCAAGCAGTGTCTTAGATCAAACTGAAGGCACTTAAGTAATATCATAACACCAAATGTCTGTAATCCAGGACATGATTTACTGCTAATTCTCCTGTAGAAGGTTCTCCCACAGGTTCTGCTTTCTTGGATAGTGCACTTGACAAAAGTGCTCCCTTACAGTTCATTTCACTGGAGCGTATGTAAATAAGAGTCCTAGTGAACTACATCTCTTTTCCTGTTAAATGACTGCTATCAAATTACACACATTGAATCTGTACATAACTATTCAACTGGACTGTCTTGTTGATGAAAATTTCACACACCTTTGTGATGTTGTTCAGGGTATGTTGCAAAGATTCAATTTCCTCTTTCAGATCCTTCACCTCTTCTTGGTCTCCAGTCTTACTGGCCTCCTAGTGTTCAAAGATAAGTAGTTGCTCAGAAATGGACACAGAGAAAGAGCAGAGAAAGTATGAGAGGGAAGGCATGTGTGGTAGTATGAACCAGCATATCTGGAGCCTATGCATCTCTGTGAGAAGTGTATGTGTTTGTAAGGGTATGTGTGTTTGTCTGAGAGAGTGACAGGAAGAGGGGTTTGTGGGTATGTGTACCAATTTCTGAATGTCCATTTTTAGGGCAGAGATGGTCTTCTCTTTCTTTGTGTTCTGTTCTTTAAGTTTATCTCCTAAACTGTTCAGCTCTGTAATCCTGCAAGATATAACCACACACAGTTATCAGACTGATTAGGAAGTTGAATAAATGCTCCTATAGCAGTGACATCACTAGGGTGGGCATCACCCATTATGTTACTTGTAAATCAAAATTCCCATATATCACTGAATATAAAGGCAACGGTTGTGACATAAACAACCAGCAAATATAAAACTGTATCTTTAAATTACAGTAACAAACATACAGACTAAATGTATTTACATGTACATAGTTTAATGTGGTTAAAGTGAAAATTTGGTAAGATGTAAATTTTTAAAGAAAAATTTAAAATAATAATTTACAAAATTTTATAATTTAAAAATTTTAATTTTTATAATTAAAAAAACCCCGAGGCCTCTCCTTTCTCCTTCTACTGAATCTCACCCCATCTCTTCCACTGAGTTCCAGCATTTTAAAGGGATGCAGGTAAACATCACAGCCCGTATTTGACAAAAGGCAGATGTCTGAGGAGCAGTGGTATGACCTCTCTTCGAGTGTCACCTGGTATTGCCTGTATTCCCTGCACCCCCTAATGACATCCCTTGCATATAGAATTATTTCTTCATATCTTTGGATGAATTAGATTAGAAACGATCAATGCACACATCATATTAAAATGTATAGGGTATAATACTGGAGATAAGACAATAGTACAGTGCATCTGCTCCATACGCGGGCTCGCCATGCGCGGACTTGACATCATGTGGATGGCGAGCCCCCATTAAATGAATGGTGCATACGCCCATGGAGTGTGCACGGTGTGTTGCACGGGAGCAAGAGGCCATTGAAAACAATGGGACTTGTGGTCCCATGGTATTACTTTTACATGGAGGTGTATATGGAATGGTTTCCCCACGTAAATTGAGGGTCCACTATACCTAACAGCTGTAAGTGGCATTCTTTTTTACACTGCACTTTCCAGTCCTTTCAAGGATTGCTCCATTGCTTCCATATTTTTATTACCAGAATGTTATTTACTGTGTAAGCATCTACAAACCTACAAAAGAGTCTGAAGGCAAGATGCAGAAAAAAGAAAGAATGGGCACTTCGAACCTTTGGGCCAGGGCTGAATATGAACAGCTCATAGCCCACTAAGCTTCACAGACCCTAGACTTTTTTTTTTTTGAACAAAAATGGTAAAATCATGCCTCTAGAAGCCTGGAAGGGAGAGTCCCTCTAAAGTACCTCATTTAGCTTGTTTTAGCAGCCCCCCCCCCATGTTTTTTTTTGAGGGGGGGGAAACAGGCTTGAGCTTCCAGTCACTTCTGGTTTCACTAATGTGTGGACATTCCATGGCAGATGCATGGACAACTGGTGGGTAAAGATCCCAGAGCCTCCAAAGTTCTCAGCCTCTTAATACACTATGGTCTGGAGACTAGTGAGCTATTGGAGGCCTTCTCACCTTGAGTTTAGATCAGCCTTTTCTCCATCCCAACAGCTCTGCAGCTGGATCATCTCACGAACTTTATCCCGAAGCTGTTTTTCAAGTAGGGAGACAGAGCTACCCTCAGAGAGACGCAGGTTAGAATCCAAATTAAGACAGGCAGTTTGGAGGCGGCGGGCAGCTCTTGCCATATCAGTTCCCGCCTCTGCAAGACCCCTGGTAATGAGAGAGTTAAAGCTCTTTTCATTCAGAATCTATACACATCAGTACCTCAAACCCTTATGTGTGCCAACACTGAAACTGCCACATTTATGGGTACCACAGAATTTGAATGCCAGCCACTGCCAGGAATCTTGGCAGGTGCTGGCAACAAAGCAAAAACATCTAGTCTTTCAACCATTTCAAATTCCTTATAATCATATCAAAATTATGGATAGTGGAACCTTAGTATTCACTGGGAGTTGGTTCCAGGACTCCCTGTGAATACCAAAATCCGTGGATGCTCAAGTCCCATGAAATACAGTGGCACAGTAAAATGGTGTCATTTATATAAAATCGTAAAATCAAGCTTTGCTTTTTTTGGAATTTATATATTTTTAATTATTTCCAAACCATGGATGCTTGAATCCATTGATAAAAGAATCTCGGTTATGGAGGGCTAATTGTATATATTTTTCCAATATTTGGTATAACAAATTGCATTTATAACTAATCTTTTTTTTAAAAAAAATGATCCTTGGAAATGAAATTTTAGTCTTTTCTGGAAATGACCATGCAAAGCTTTTATCTGTATCTATCACAATGATTTCATCGTGGTCTAAATCCAATGGGCCTATTCTAGTTAGAATGACAGCGGGATTTTGGCCTGTGTATTTCCATATACTCCCATGTTACTCCCACATAACCTCACATAAAGGATATGGCTGTTAACCCAAACAATATTGGTGGGCCATCATGGCTTGCCATTTGCAGTTGTTACCTCCCCATCAGCAAACTGGTTCCTAAGTGGAATTGTTCCATACAGGCAGACTTCAGCTGGCCTCAAGACTGGCCCTCATATGTGAAAGACAATAAGACAACTTTGCAGTCAGCTACAGGAAAGGTGACTAGAATGGTTATCTTCTTGATGTCTTTCCATGGGCAGAAAACTATGTTATATTCTCACTGACAGTTTTTAAAGAAAGGGCTTTGATGTATTATGTTGCAACTGCTTTTTGTTTTTTAATGTATGTTTTAAATTATTTTTAATGCTATAGATAATTTAATGACATATTAATGATTATCTTTTATATGTAGTTATCTATACAAAATCTTTTTTATTTAATCTTTTTATGAATTAAGGACCCCACCCCCCAAAAAATAACATATATAAAATTATATTTTCTCAGAATACATATAATATTTGTATATAGTAAACAATGAAAGCTAATAATGCAACATTTGTATTGTTCATCTTTCAATTCTTTTGTTGTAATCTTCTAGAAATCATTAAATCTCTTTCGACTTCCTACCATCTCAGTGTTGGTTGTTTCTACACAATTATGTTTCCCCTTAATTTAATTTGTTTTATTTTATTTATATACCGCTATTCCAAAGATCATAGCGTGAACAGCAAGAAAGCTAATTAGCAAGTACACTTCAGTTTTGAAATTTTCTGTATTTTTACCATTTGGTTTCTGAGTTTTATATTGGAATTGACCTATCCCAATACATATAGGCATGCTTGTGAAATAGTTGTACTGTAATTATCTATATGCATGTATTTTTATGTTAAATTTTATAATATTTTATTCTATGTAGGTAGAGAGTATAAAGCATAAGTTAAATAAATAGATCTGGAATAAAACATCAATTCGAACAAAGAAAAAAATGATCAAGATTGATAAATAAGCCTACTGTAAAATAAACATTACTGTACTAGAAGAGTCAAGGCTAATTTCTGTATCTTAAGAGCATTTTCAATCTGCCATATGTGTTATCGTCAAAGCATAATATTGACAACTGATCCCATCTTTGTCTCCAAAAATTTATTAGTTCTTTCCAATCCTCATCGTGTCTATGAAGTGTCTTATTTTTCATCACAATTGTTACTTTATCTAAATCAACTACATTGTATAGTTTCAACAGCCATTCTTCTGGTGTTAATGTTTCATTATCTTTCCATTTTTGATCATATTCTATTCTCAACACCATATACATCAATATCTTCCAGTGTTGATTCCTGATTTATCATCCAGTATATATGCCATATTAAGGAGGTAAAATTCATGAACCATTGGGAATATGATATTCATTATTTTATATATTAGTACAGTATGTGTATTTTTGACCAATATTTCTTTGCTATGAAGCATTGCCATCACATATTATAGAATGTTCCCAAACTCTTTTTACATTTTCAGTAATTATTTCTTTCATATCTTGAATAATTTCTCATGTGTCAAATACTACCTATGCAACATTTTATAGTAATTTTTGTTTAGTTTATAACCTAATGTAATTTTTTTCTTTTTTCTTCCAAGTAAATTCTAGTTGTAGGGGGTGTCCAATGTTCTAGGCCCATTTGATCATTGATTCTATTACCACTTCTTGTTTCATGTTCCAACTGAATAATAATTTGTATAACTTGGCTATCATATGATTGTCTTTCTCCAATACAATGGTTTCAGATTTCCGTTTCTTAATTTCTGTGCCATCCATTTCCTGATCCATCTTGAATCTTTCTTTAATTGGCATTTGATACCTTGTGAACCATTGGCATTTGATACCTTGTGATGCTAGCTCATTTCTCATCTTAGGGAGCACCTACCTCTCTACTGTTGTGCGGAGCTCTGCAAAGTTACCACGGAGTGTGGCAGCTTGACGCCATAGCAAGAGGATCCCACTGTGTTCATTGCTTAAATATGAACTGTAGCTCTGAAAGAACAATGGCAAATATATGACTGATATGTTGCAAGCTCCATCACTTCAGCATATTATTTACAGAGCTCTGCAGAAACAAGTTCCTGATCTTTATTTCACTTCATATTTGCATCACCTAAACTAACATTCCCAAGTTCTGTTGAAGATCCTATATGGGTAACAGAACTAGGGACATAATGAACATTCACAGTTTTTCTCATGACAAGAAAGGGCACCCCACCTAAAAATCAAAACAAAAAACTCTGGAAACTACAGTGATAATTTTCACATTTAGGGACTTTTTTTTGTGGCAAAAATCTCACAAAAGTCCAAAACACACTGCAGAAGTAATCCAGTTTGAGATCACTTTAGCTGCCCTGGTTTGATGCTAAGGAATTCTGGGAATTGTAGTTTTGTGAGACATTTAGCCTTCTCTGTCAGAAGGCTGGTGTCACAATAAATAACAATTCCCACAATTCCCTACCACTGAGCCAAGGCAGTTAAAGCAGTTTCAAACTGGATTATTTCTGCAATGTGTTTTGTATCGAAGTGATCTTTGTAAAAAAAAAAGTTATTTGCATAAAAATATTGTTGGGACTTCTTTGCACAAAACAATTTTTAGTACAAAATAAAATTTAAAAAATCATTAAAAATACTGTAGTTTGAGAATCGCTTGTAATTTTTCCCACCAGGGAGAAAATGTCTGATATTTTTCCTTCTTGCGTATTAGAAGAATGTGAAGTCTTACATCCCCAATCAAGATCAGATGACGTATAAAGCATGGGGGAGACCTTGGCACAGGCAAGTAGAAACATTAACTGAAAATTATGTTTACATGTAACTGATTGAATTGGTTTTACTTTTTGTTTTGTTTTGCAAGCTGCTGAGAACTTTGGGAAAAGCAAGATAGAAAATATTAACTAACTTGTTATTGACCTTTAATTTCCAATAATTTCCCCCCATCTGGGCAGGGAGGCTGATGCACCACCCCACAAACACACCACAAAACTACTAGAGTAAAATATAGACCAAGGATACGCTTTCTCTCTCTAGTGTTGTAGCATGGTTGGCATCAACTCTGGCTGAGCAAATAAGATGTCTGAGCTCAGAACTTGGCCAAAATATATATGAGCTAATATTTTGCTGTACAAATGAACATGTCTCAGAGCTTGTAAATCTACACATACAGATTATTCTTATATAGCACAACATAATATCAGTCATCATCACCATAATCAAACCAACAAACTCTGCTGTTTAGAACTATTTTTCCAAGGTTTCCCATAGAATCGAGGTTCAATCACACAGAGAAGCCCTTTCAAAATACTGGAAGAGTTCCAACAGTGCCTTGGTGGTCTCAGCTCCTTAGCAGAGTAATTCAACAGCAATTTTTAACTGGGTCACTACTGCAGCTGGTTAGCAGTGCCTGGAAATACCACAGTAGTGGCAAATACAACACTGGGGATAGAAGTGTAATTGAATTAAATGATTCTTTTAAAAATGCTAACATTGTATGAAGTCCAGAATGGTCACAATCATTATTTTTCCTCTGAGAGCTTCCAAACCAGGACAGGTTGTATTCAGGGAGGGGAAAAAAAAGTCCCATCAAACAAGGGAGTGCATGAAAGGTGGCAGAAAGAGTTCATAATTATAAATTTGTAGAGATAGAAATATTCAAGGTTAGTGGTCTGAAATACTGGAGAATAATGAACCAATACCAACTGAACAGGAAGCCATGATGTGCAAACAACTCCAGTATAATAGAATTCACTTAAACATTTATAGGCCAAGCTGACCAAACAGATGGATAACTGCCAAGCATTACATATTAGGGTAAACATTTTGTTTACAGCAAACATTTACAGACAAGATGTTATGAGGATTAAGAATAATTATCTTTAAAGTAGCAAAGGCAAGGTCAACATATCCAAAGGGATTTTATTTTGAAGGGTAGAAAATTCCCTTTTCTTCTAGTGACTAAAGATATCAGTGTGAAATAGATCTTCTCATTGATCAGGAGTGGGTAACTGCCAGGATTTAAGGGGCTGTATTGGGTTCCCTTGAAGGGCTGCATCTCCCATTTCAAGGACTGATTATGGGAGGGAGATAGCTTTGGTCACCTTGGTAGATGACCTTTGTCAGAAACTGGACAAGAGAATGGATTCCTGTTGGCTCTACTAAACTTTTTGGTGGCTTTAGATATGATTCAATAATACTGGATGGGACTTGGAGGCGTTGTTCTTAGTATCTCCAGTTCATGGAGCAATGAGCTTAAAAAGTAGTGCTGGAGGGTTTCTGTTCAACATCCTGGCTCTGGGCTTCTCAGGGTTCAGTTCTGTTCTCCAAGTTATTTAAAATAAACATGAAACAGTTGGGAAAGGTTTCCAGAGTTCTGTGGTCTAAACTAAACACCTGTGCACTGATGATATTTAACTCTATCTGTCCATTGCATCTAGCTCCATGGAAGACATTTTGGTGCTTAACTGGTGTCTGATAGCATTAATGTACAGAATAAGGGTGAAAGGATTGAAGCTTAATCCAGACAGGGCAGAGATGATCCTGGCCAGTCAAAGGGTTGATCAGTGATGATGGGAGTTGTAGTCTAAAACATCTGGAGGGCACTGGGGTTAGGGGAGGTGGCTATGGGGGACAGGATATTAGTGCAATCTGAAGTGGACAGATCTCTTATCATGATGCTGCAAAACATTTCAAAGGCTATACTGTACAATGAAATCTACCTCTCCACCCTTTTGCCACTGGGATTCCTTATGTTCCAGTTTACTCCTCAACTTCTGCACATCTGTAGCTGCCCTCTCTAGTTCTCCTGCTAGTCTTTGTTTTGAGGATTTCATCTGTTCCAGCTGTTCCCGAAGTAGAGTGTTCATCTGGGAAAGGCTGGTACTCCTAGGGAAAAAAATAAATAAAACTAAACACACTAATCTAAGACAATGTTTTCCTCCACAGTCACCACCACAGGGCACAAAAGTTCTATTACATTCCAGAACACTCCAGATCCATCTACCAAACCCTCTTGACAACTGGAACTCAGTTGGAACATTCCCTTTTATACTGAAAACATTTGGAGATGAACCCATCCTTTAACTCAAGATTAGACAACCTTTTCCTTATCTCATGGGCCCCATGAGACAAATTAGCCCCAGAGAGTAATCTGTCAAAGGTTGCATGCTAACAGTAGGTGGATCTGAAGACCCTGTCTGCATGGCCAGGATACTCCATGGGCAGCAGTGAGCCGATTGCTCTGAGGTTAGAACAACGTGGCTAGCATCAACAAGGCCGGGTACTTCATTCTGACCTCAGAGCGAGTGACTCATCATAGCAGCAGCCATGCCAGGCAGCACAGTGAGACGTATTCTACACAGCTGCAACAAAGGGCTCCAGCTCTTCCTAGAAAATCTGGAGCAAAAGGTAACTTTGAAAAAACTGTTATAAAACAGGTTCAGTTCTGAACAACCGGATGTTGTCTGGACTGTTAGCAGGAGAACTAGTTTTTTTGGCTTTGCATCATCCAGACTCCTCACTAAGAAGACAGGGGAAGGGCATTTTGTTTGGTCCATGCAGATAGGGCCTACACCAGTGGTTGATAGGAGTAGAGCCAAATTTAGACAATCCCACTATATTTCTCCCTGTTTCCTCAACTGTCTCCCCCCCCCATCTTCCACACATACCAGGTCAGGACCTGAACTGAGCACTTGTTGAGGATTTTTAAGACCAGCCCATTTTCCCCAGAGCTGCAGGTTGGCATACTTGCTCTACTTCTTTCATCAACCCAAACTGCAAAAATTTTACAGTCCTCTTCAGTGAGAAGGATTTTGTAATTTTAATTTTGTTAATAGTTAAATACTTTTAAATCAAATCTTTTTTCTCCATTTTAACTATGTGTGTTTTTATTTACTTTGTAAACTAGAGTGCCTAAATAAAATGAGAGTGGCTGGAAACTAAAAACAAAACAAAACAAAACAAAGCCTTTTCGAGCTAAAGAGTCTTAGCAATAATTATGATATACCTAAGACTTTAAGTTGTTTTAAATTGATAAAATTGTTTTATAGATTCTAGATAGTTTTAAATTGCTTTCTTTTCATAGAATCATAGAATCGTAGAGTTGGAAGAGACTGCAAGGGCCATGCAGTCCAACCTCCTGCCATGCAGGAAATCCAAATCAAAGCATCCCCGACAAATGGCCATCCAGCCTCTGTTTAAAGACCTCCAAGGAAGGAGACTCTATCATCCTCTGAGGGAGAACGTCCCACTGTCGAACAGCCCTTACTGTCAGGAAGTTACTCCCAATGTTCAGGTGGAGTCCCTTTTCCTGTAGCTTGCATCCATTGTTCCGGGTCCTGTTCTCTGGAGCAGCAGAAAATAAGCTTGCTCCCTCCTCAACATGACATCCCTTCACATATTTAAACAGGGCTATCATATCACCTCTTAACCTTCTTTTTTTCCAGGCTAAACATCCCCAGCTCCCTAAGTCGTTCCTCATAGGGCAAGGTTTCCAGACCTTTCACCATTTTAGTCGCCCTCCTTTGGACACGCTCCAGTTTCTCAACATCCTTTTTAAATTGTGGTGCCCAGAACTGGACACAATATTCCAGGTGGGGCCTGACCAAAGCAGAATACAGTGGCCCTATTACTTCTCTTGATCTAGACACTATACTTTTATTGATGCAGCCTAAAATTGCATTGACCTTTTTAGCTGCCGCATCGCACTGTTCACTCACGTTCAACTTGTGGTCTACTTGGACTCCTAGATCCCTTTCACACGTAGTTTCATTCAGCCAAAAAAGCAATTTAAAACAATCCTATATTTGTGCATTTTATTTTTCCACCCTAAGTGCAATACCTTACATTTCTCCTTGTTGAATTTCATTTTGTTAGCTTTGGCCCAGCTTTCTAGTCTATTCATTTTGAATTTTGATCCTGTCCTCTGAGTTATTAGCTATTCCTCCTAATTTAGTGTCATCTGCAAATTTGATAAGTATGCTCCCAATTCTGTCATCCAAGTCATTGATAAATATATTGAATAGCACTGGGCCTAGGACAGAGCCCTGTGGGACCCCACTGATCACTTCCCTCCAGGATGAAAAGGAGCCATTGTTGAGCACCCTTTGCGTTCCGCCGGTCAACCAATTACAAATCCATGTAACAGTTATCTTGTCTAGTCCACATTTTACAAGCTTGTTTACAAGAATGTCATGGGAAATCTTGTCAAAGGCCTTACTGAAATCAAGATATACTATATCCACAGCATTCCCTTCATCTACCAAGCTGGTAATTTTATCAAAGAAAGAGATTAGATTTGTTTGGCATGACTTGTTTCTCTGAAACCCATGTTGAGTTTTTGTGATTATGGAATTGCCTTCTAGATGTTCACAGACTCTCTGTTTAATGATCTGCTCCAGAATCTTTCCTAGTACTGATGTTAGACTAACTGGACGATAATTGTTGGGATCCTCTTTTTTCCCCTTTTTGAAGATGGGGACAATGTTTGCTCTCCTCCAGTCTGCTGGGATTTCTCCTATTTTTCAGGAGTTTTCAAAGATTATTGCCAATGGCTCCGATATTACATTTGCCAGTTCTTTTAATACCCTTGGATGGAGTTCATCTGGTCCTGGAGACCTAAATTCATTTAGATTAACAAGGTATTCCTCTACTATCTCTTTACTTATTCTGTGCTGAAATTCCCCTATTCTGTCCTCTGCTCCATTATCCTCAAGTTGAGCACCCTTTTCCTTTTCTGAGAAGACTGAGGCAAAGAAGGTATTGAGTAATTCTGCCTTTTCTGTCCCCCGTTAGCATTTTGCCATCTTCTTGACGCAGTGGCCCTACCATTGCCTTCTTCTTACTTTTGCTGAGGACATATCCAAAAAAGCCCTTTTTGTTGTTCTTAACCTCTCTAGCAAGCCTGAGTTCATTCTGCGCTTTAGCTTTTCTGACTTTACCCCTACACATGCCTGCTATTTCTTTGAATTCCTTTTTTGTGATTTCCCCCCTTTTCCATTTCTTATACATGCTCCGTTTAAACCTTAGCTCAGTTGAAAGTTCCTTAGTCATCCATCCTGGTTTCTTGAGACACCTCCCATTTTTCTTTCTCACTGGAACTGTTTGAAATTTGCCTTCAGTATCTCTCTTTTGAGAAAGTCCCATCCGTCCTGAACTCCTTTATCTTTTAGTATTTCTGACCACGGGATCACCCTCAATACTTCTCTAAGTTTACTGAAATTTGCTCTCCTAAAGTCTAGAATATGTGTCTGACTATGCCTGACTTCTCCTTTCCACTGTATTACAAACTCCAGGAGAACATGGTCACTTCCACCTAATGATCTAACCACTTGCACCCCATTATCCTTGTTGGTTAGGATCAGATCTAAAACAGCTGATCCCCTTGTTGCCTCTTCCTTGTTTAAATTAGTTTTCAAATTTGCTTTTCGTCTGTACACTGCCCTAAGATATTATAAAATATGGTGGGATATAAACATTTTAATTAATAAAATTTAACAAAACATAAATAAAACAACTTTCCTTTTATTAATATCGCTTTGTGTATAAAATCTATTTTAAATCTATCATTTTTTTAAATGTTGAGAAGGCTATGGCAGTATTATCACAGGGCTGGATTCAAAGTTGGCTAGAAGAAACAATTGTTGACTATTAAGTTCAGTTAGCCATAATTTGCTTGATCCCTCCCAAAATATTCATACCTTTAAATCAACTGAAATTTATTCCAGTTTGTGTGAATTCACAAATTAAAGCTTCTCAGCTGATCCATAATAATCATATACAGTTTCATTTTATTCTTTTTTACTGTTAACAACAGCCACTCAATGAACATGTTCAAAATGATATTATGGAGTATGCGCATCATTACACTACATTACTTTTCTACTGAAATCGCCACAAGTGCTGGGCCTCCTTTTGCAGTGACATTCAGAAAATCCATTATAAAAGTTCATCTTAATTCTAATTATCCTGATTTCCACTGAATTTTGACAAATTTCTTGTCTTTCCCTGATCTATTTTCATTTTCATGATTTTCTAGGAAGTGGAAACTCTGTCTTTCCTAGATCATTTTGCATATCATTGTCAATGACAGAGCACAGGAACACTGCTACCAAAAAAAAAAAAGAATAATCAGTTATTTATATTCATACATTTCAATCTGAAGCAGCAAGACCAACTTTGTGCCCTTCAGATGTGCTGGACAGCAGCTCCTGTCATTCCTAGCCAATAGGCACAAGCTTTTTCCATGCATAAAAGATCAAAAGCACAATTTTAAGATGCTAAACAGACAAGTATCAGACTTTTACTGTAAACCATCCTGGATGCCAGTAATTTGAAGGATATTAATGGAATATACCACAAAAAATCAACAACATATCAAAGCAAAAATAAATCTTACCTCTGTTGCTCTTCCTCCAGATGGACAAGCGTACTTTCCAGTTCTGCACTATGATTGTGTTCAAAGTGGCGTAAACGCGATTCTGTTGAATCTAACTTCATCTGTAGCTAAGAAAGAAGAAACAGGCTGGATTGAGCAGCAGTGGTAACAGAAGCACAGTCAAAATTTAACATATATTAGCACTTGCATATATAATCTTCTAAGCCTGGAAGAAAAGTTAGATGATTACATTTGATGAAGTAGACTGCAGTTCACAAAAGCTTATATTGAATAAAAATTGATAGTCTTTTTTGCTTGCAGTGGAAGAATAGTAGCAGCTAATCCTTCAGCAATTAAGGGTGCTCTGAACAGGACTTTTAGTAAATATACTCCATATTTCTTTACCTTGACACTTAGATATCCTATATTTTTGTGCTTCTATAGGCCTCATGAATTCAAGACACTATTCCCCCCCCCACTTCTCCCTTCATTACCTCTTTCATATTCAGCTGCTGATTCTATTTTCCCTTCTCCCTCAGCAATTATAAGACCTTCCTCTATATCTACTGCTAAAGCAGTTCTTTAAAAAAAAAAAAATAGAAAATACAAAATTCTCTTTGCAGTTTTTATCCCAACATTACTTGCCAGTTTACATTTGTTGTTGATTTTATGACTCTGTCTTATGGCAGCCCTACCAGATTTATTTAGAGGTTTGTCACTGCCTTCCTCTAAGGCTAAGAGAGTGTGACTTGACCAAGGTCACTTAGTGGGTTGCCATGCTTTATGTGGGATTAAAACCTTGGTCTCCTGGAATTCTTGTTCAACAACCAACCACTAGACCACTGTAGCTCTCCCAGTTCTGCTAAAAAAATATTCTCTTTGTGGCAAAACAAACAAACAAATAAACAAACTTTGTTCATTTATACAGTTATCCTGATATAAAGCTACCAAACTAAATTTTATGACTATAGCCATATTACAAGATTTCCTGAACACCAATGGGAGAAGAAAAACAAATATGTAAATGCTGAAACTTGGATAGGATCTAAAGCAGCAATATACAGCATAAGCGTCAGTGCTGGCCAGACAGTGTTCAGAACAATTCTGTTCCTTCATTTTTTTGTATCCTGAGAACTGCTAGTGAATGCAGGAGTAGATCAATTGAATCAATAGGAACTCGTAACTCAACATTTCAGTAAAATACAGATTCACTGGTTCTAGTTGAGGCTAGCAATTGCATCTAGGCCATTATCTGCTAATTGTGTGGAGTTTCACTGGCTCTCATTCTGGACTGCTCAACCTTGCTTTTGGAATTTGTCCATCTGGGATCAGGATGTGCTTGCTTGGCTTCGGTGATGTTCTGCACTTTCTATAAATGTTACTGTGTATCTCTGATGTGAATTATGGTAAGGCGTAATGTTTTATGATCCAGAGTGCTAATGAAGAATAGAAATATTAAAAGAGTTCTCATACCTGGGATCAAACATTGATAAGAATGGGGACTGCAGCCAGGAAATCAGAAGAAGATCAGAAGAATGGGGAGGATGGTTATGAAAGAACTAGAAAAGATCCTAAAATGCAAAGATATACAACTGAGCCCAAAGGTTAGAATCATACAAGCTACCATTTTCCCTCTTACCATGTATAAATGTGGGAGCTGGACAGTTAATAAATTAATTTGAGATGTGGCACTGAAGAAGAGGTTTTTTGTGCCAAAAAGACAAACAAATGTCCTAGAACAGATCAAGCCAGAAATCTCCCTGGGAACCAAGATGACAAAACTGAGGTTGTCACACACTGGCCACATCATGAGAAGGCATGACTCACTGGAAAAAACCAATAATGCTAGGAAAGGTGGAGGAAAGTAGAAAGAGAGGAAGACCTTATGCTAGATGGATGGACTCTCTTAAGGAGCTCAAGGGTATGGGTTTACAGGAACTAAGCAGAGCAGTGGAGGATAGAGAGTCTTGGAGATGTCTCACTCACAGGGTCCCCATGGGTTGAGATCAACTTGAAGGCAGTTAACAACAAACAACAAGTGCTCTACTGGGAGCCATTGTGGAATAGTGGTTTGAGTACTGAACTATGACGCTGGAGAGCAGGGTTCAAATCCCCGCTTGGCTATGAAAACCCACTAGGTGACCTTGGGCAAGTCACAGTCTCTCAGCCTCACAGGATGCTAATGTCAAACCCCTCTGAACAAAATTGCCAAGAAAACCCTGTGATAGGTTCATCTTAGGGTTACCATAATTCAGAAATGACTTGAAATCAAACAACACAGAGCACACAGTGCTCTACTAGGTGAGCCAGAAAATTTCTCACAGCCCTTTCTTATTATTATTATTATTATTATTATTATTATTATGCTTTATTTATATAGCATTGTAGATTTACACAATGCTGTACATACAAACAATAAAATAGATAGAGTAAGCCTGCCCATGGCATACAATCTAAGAAACAATAGCATAATACATATACATAATACATAACAATACAGGAAAGGGAATACTATATGGAACAGCCTCCCAAGAGATGATCATCTTGCACCATCTTTCTGGTCTTTTGGACAGCAAAGCAAAAACCTTTCTATTAATCCTTTTAAGTAACTTTTATTTTTAAACGTACATTTCAGGTTCTGGGCTTTTCAATCTAAAACTCTTTAAAACATTTTAACTATATTTCTAGCTTGGAAAACTCTTACCTGCTTTGTCCTAAATCCAATTCCTACTCCAAATGAGAGTAATGGGAACTCAGCACGTTGGCATTTTCTACTGTAATTTAACCAGTTTTATACTATATTTTAATGCTATATTTGCTTGCAAGCTACTCAAAGAATTTCTGTTATGTGGCAGCTATTTAATGCAAGAATAAATAAGCAAATTCTACTCAAGTGCTTTAGCCATAAATGAGAGTTCATATCCAGCTGTGAGAAGTGCTGTACACTCAAAATGTCTTTCATGTAATAAAGCACTTTTCAGTTTAGTTGTTTCTATAGCCCATATTACACTCCATACTGCCCACACTTGTAGATATTCTTGAAATATGTATGAGAGGCATTAATTAATGTGAACTATACAAAGAGTATTTGTATCAAATATGCCATTAGGTTAGGCTGTCTGCCAAGTGCTAACTCCAGTTAAATGTGCATGGTATGGTGAACAGTGATATACGAATTGCTCACAGTGCTAACAGTTAAACAGCCACATGGCTCATCATTATCATATACATCATGGGGGGTGGGTGGGAGGCATACAGACCATCTGTTTCTGATGCTCACACTCAGATGTTTTCCCCAACAGTTGCTGTTCCAGATCCCCACATTTTTTCTTGTACTGCAACATCTAAGCCATGGAATAGAAAGGACAAATGTTTAGGTAAAGGCAAAAATAATCAGACAGTATAAGAAAGATGAAATGAAAGAAGTAGAAGCCCAGGTAAGGCTAAAAGAGACACAGGTTTAATATATAAGGGGTCCAAAAATTATCTTTACAGTTTTAATTCTACATAGAATTGAAAATGCAAAGATAATTTTCATACACTATATTAGGACAATAACAAGAATTAAACCCTGATGTACAAGGCTGAGGGGAATTTGCCAAAAAGCTTTACTAGATTTTCAATTAATTTTAAAGTGAAATATAAAAACTCCTTAGACTTCTACCAAGATATTGAACAGGGGCATGTACATAAACTAGACTATGACAGGACTGTGTAATGGAGACTAGGACAGAAAACAGACAAAGAGAAACTAAAGCATACAGCCACTTTCTCAGTTGCATTATCATAGCAATCCTCTTCATATTAACTTTACAAATCTTCATGCTAATAGTAGTCACCAACTTTATCCTATGCAGACATTATGTGAAAGAATTTACCAAATTCTAAGCCCACCAACTGGCAGACTCTGAAAGTTCAAATTTTATGAAATGTATTGCAGTAAATTCAAAGCTGGCACTTAAGAGTGAATAAGCATCCTCCCAAATATATTCGCCAGTTTAGCTATTCAGAATTAATAGTAATTAATAGACTGTACACATAAGTTAAAGAGGAAATAGGGGCAGACTCTTTTTATTAAATGTCAGAGTTTGTGTACAGTCTTCAATTTCCTGTCCCCAGCTCCAGAGTCCAGAGTGATTCCTGTGAAAGCTGTCATCAAATACAACTGATGAGATTTAATGGGGATTTCTTGAAGGTGCAGCTGATCAAAAGTGCCTCTTTCCTCAAATTCTGCCCTTAAAGTACAGAGATTTACATGTTTTAACTTACAGTCTAATTAAAAAACTCACTATGTCTTGCTCTACATATAAACAATTGCATATTTCTGAAGAAACCACCCACATGTGATCACTGAGCATATTCTGTCACCCCAATTCTTCTCCATCCTTGATTGTTTTTGTTCACAAGGCAAATTGTTCATCCAGTTCATGAGCAGAATTAAAGTTAAACCCCACTGCTCTGTTCACATTATTTTAATAAAAATGTTTATTTCCTGCATTTCCATCAGTATGAGGTACTCAAGGGAACTTATTACTATAACAAATTCAATTAAATGTAAAAACAACAATAGCAACAACAACAACAATCCATAAACACATACATAAAACTAGAACAAGCTTTAACACACAGAAGACAACAAATAATATACATCCAAATAGCAAGAAGAGGTTTTGTGGGGGACATCAGCACACATTATTATCCATAAACAGCAAAGATGCTTTGGGACCTTAAGGACTAACAAACACACAAGCTCTTCTGGACTATGGTCCACCCTCAGCATCTGATGATGTGGGCTGTAGTGTATGATAAATATGTGAGTTTTTAAAGGTGCCACAAGACTGTTGTTTTTTCTGCAACAAGCTAACATGGCTTCCCATCCCACACTATGAATAAAATAGTCTGAAAGCCTCATGGAACAACAGCAGTCTTCAGTTTTGACTTTTGTCATCAAAGGAAGGAGCTAAATGTATTTCCTGGGCTGGCATTCCAAAGCCTAGGTCTAGTAATACTGAAGTCTCTATAATGAAGTCTCTTCGTCTTGGGCTCAAATGATAGCAAATATGTAAAATGAGACCCGTAGCTGACTTTAGAGTGTGGGTGGGGTCTTGTGGTAGAAGGCAGTGCTTAAGACTTTAATGGTAATGACAAGGATAATGAATTGAGTCAAACGTGAACTAGAAGATGGTGCTGCATCATTCATCAACTAATTGGATACAGTCAGCTGAAGTCTGCAGCCACTCTCCAAAAGCAGCCTCTTAGGAAGTGTGTGTTAAAAGAATCCAATTGTGATGAAAGCATTAATTTGGCATGACCATGGCCAGATATGCATTGTCCAGAAACTGGAGCACAAGCCTTCCCACAGATGGCACTTGAATATCCAGAAGCAAAACTCAGCTCAGGAGTGCTTCCACACTGCAAATCCAACAGTTCTAGAGGAATGTCAGCTCACACAAAACAGGCTTCAATGACTTGCCTTTACCAGATTAGTATTGCAAGTAACCAGGAACACTTCCATTTTAGCCTTGACTGACCCAAAGAATGATGCAACTTCCACATTTATGTTTATGGAGTTCTGGAAAACTGTAAATTATTCTTAGCTTGGATCACAGCTTGGAAGTCATGCCTTGCAAATAACAATGTTACCTTTAAAAAGATAACATGAGAACTGGTAATGTTTACTGGCTAATTCTGAGACATTGTTTTTGGGTGTCATTTGGAGGAGCAACTAAAAAAGTAATATGGATGCTAGGAACACATTACATAATGAGTCACTCTTTCAATAACAATGACAGATTACTTTTCTTAAAGCAATGCTTCTTGTGCAGCAAACTACTTTTAAAAATTAATAATCTTCCAAGCTCTGATTACTGTACATCTAGCAACCTGAATTGAAAATATCATATGCAGTCGGCCCTTCTTATACACTGATTTTTTTATACACGGATTTAAGCATCCACGGTTTGAAAATGTTCCAAAAAAGTATAAATTTCAAATATCAAACCTTGATTTTCCATTTTTTAAATAAGGGACACCATTTTGCTATGTCATTATATTTAATGGGACTTGAGCATACACAGATTTTGTGATACATGGGGGGTCTTGGAACCAAACCCCAGTGTATAACAAGGGTCCACTGTATACTCAACCTCTTATGGGCATGTAACAAAGGATCTAAAGAATGAAGCAAAGGAAAAGAATCCTAAAGAATTTACAAAATCCCAGCAGGCATAACTGTTTGTGCTCAGGCTATAGGTTAGATGGATGAGAGAGAGAGTAGAGAGTCAGTGCTTCCAGGACAGATTACACTCTTGCCTTTCACCAGGGGATGGTTCCCTTTTTATAAGAGTGAAAATATAGTACTTACATTGGCCTGTGGATAAGTTGATTCTGATTTTTTGGGTCAATTTTTTGACTAAAATTTCTAGATGTATACATGAATATATAAAGTAAATAAACCAGTAACTGGCCTTCAGAGATGGAAAAAAAGCCAAGGGCATGAACAATTTATATTTTTTTAATCCAGAGTTAAAGAAGACTTTCTGCACAATTTTTCACAATTTGGTCTGTATGGAATCCATCTAAGAGAACCTGCCATTTTCACTTTCAGGAAACCTGGCCAAGGTGCTGCCACCCACCTTGTTCTGCATCTTCTGCACTAGCTGAGCCTGGCGCTGCTGCCCATCCTGGAAGGCTTGCAGCTTGCGCTTGTATGCCTTCTCGTCCTTTTTGAACTGCTGCTTCATCTGCTGGAACACTGTGCTTCCTTCTACCTCTCCTCGCAGTGCTTGCTCCAGCTACAAAAGCAAACACCCTCCCTGATCCAAATGGCAAAACAAGGGGTGGGAGCAGAGCAGCTCAACTCCTCAAATGTTATACAAATACAATTTGTCAGGACACAACCACAAGCAAAAATGTCTATTTTTGAAAGCAAATGAAAGTTCTTCAGAACTACAACATTCCCAGCAGGGCTTCTGAATGCTTTGATACTTTTGGGACAAGTGAATCTCCTTTTCATAGAACGGAGGAATCAGAATCTAGAACCTTAAAAAAGCTACACATACACTGAAGTTGTAAGTGCAATATAAGATTGCAAATATGTATTTTTGTGTATAATTAATCTGCATTCTTCTCTTTTGCCATTTTGCCCCCCTCAGATTTGCCCATGAAATATTGCAGAGTTTCAAAACTGATAACATATGCTTCTAATCTGAAACTTATGGCATGGACTTATGACATAAGAAGGCTTATGGACAGATGAAAAGATGTGAAATCCTAAACACATTTAGTAGGAAGTAGGCTACATTGGATATATTGAATGTACTTCTGAGTAAAAATGCAGAGGAAAACACTGTACATATATTAAATATTGCCCTAGAAACTAAGTATCAGGTCTGTCACAGAAAATAAGACACAATGGGTACAGTTGCCCTCCTCAATGATGGTTCCACAGTTGAAGAATGAACCTAAGTGGTGTCACACCAGGTATGTATCTTTTTATTTTCCGATGTTCCTCAGCATTTTAAGTTTTAATGTTATGATACTTAAATGCTTTTAATTGTGCTTGTCAGCCTTTGGTGTGGTAAATTTTCATTTATTTTAATTTCATCTGATTATGTTATTGCAGTGCAGAGGTGGGAACCATGTAACTTGTGTGTGGCAAGCTTAGGCATATTTTGTGGTCATCAAGCCCCTCTAGATGAAAAAGAAAATCACCTAAAAACCAGAACTCCAGCTCTGGGAATTTCCCTAGAGGTATGACTCTTCTTGAAAACAAGACTCAAGCCCTGTCTGTACATGCCAAATAAAACCACCACCTGCCCCTGTCTCTTGGTGGGGACTGGATGATGCAGAACCAAACCCCAGTTATGGTGTGAACAGACTGGGTGACATTTGGCCCATTCAGAACTAGAACTGAGGTATACCTCTTAAAATACATTAAAATAAGTCCCTGCTCGTTCTGGATCATTCCTGGAAGTAGCCCTCCATTCTGATGCTGGGGAGCTGTTTAAAACACATCCCTCTGTGCCACCCAACACCTTTGCTGCTGGCTGGGTTTGCTCACTCTGAGAACAAGGTGCCCAGCCATGTGACTGCTGGGCTCCTTGTTCTCAGAGTGAGCAAACCCAGACATGGCACATCAGCAGACATAGCGGGCAGCATAGCAGGATGCATGTGGCCAGAATTGGAACAGAAGGCTGAGGTAAGAGGGAGAGATTGGGGCAGCTCTGAGGCCAGGACACTCCATGTTTTGTTTTGTCCTCCAAACCCTTATAAAACCTTTTACAAACTCCAATTAGCTCCTGGAGGTTTCCCAGAGCAGCAATTCTGGACACTTCTGCATTTGTTTTTGGAGGCTAGTGCAGCCTGCAGCTCATTTCTGGAGCCAAAAATTGTCCCTAGATTCCTAAAGCTTAGCAAACATTTGACAATTTTTAATATCTTAATTAAACAATATATATTAACTGTTTAGAAAACATTGCTCATGTATGTTATACCAATAGGTTAAATATAGTCACACTTTAGTTAACAAAGGCACCTGTTTTCCCTCCACAGGAAAGCTGGCGCCTGTTTTCCCTCTGCAGGGAAGCCGCAGCCACCAAACTGCATGGCTTCCCTGTGGAGTGAAAAGAACTCGTGAAAACTGGGTTCTTTTTATGCCACAGCTGTGGCATAACAAGTGCGCCACAGTGTGCCACTGGCACATTTGTTACGCAAGCACCACACGGCACTGTGTGGATGCCACATGGCACTTGCATAACAATGGTGGGTGCCACCATTGTGACGCCCTCATCACATGCTAGGGTTGAGGGGCGTGTGTAAGCGCCGCACAGAAGCAACCCTAGCACGTCACCATGATGCCGCAAAGGTCTGGTATGTACTGGGCCAAAGGGTTTTCACAGTCTTTTTGTGTTCACCCAGGCCTCCTTTCCTCTTCATCCTCTCTCTAGTTGGGTTCTTTTTAGCACTATTGTATGATTTTATATGTTGTTCGCTGCTTTTATTGTTTTTACAAAAAGTGGGATATAAATAAAAGTTTTATTTTATTATTTATTATTGGCAATGGGAGGGCAGTTAAGGAAGGCTGGAAAAAATACAGTGTTGGGTTGCAGCAGTGTGCTGCTATAAACAATACAATAAAGCCTGAGCAATGAAAGAACTGGATTCTGCTTCAGAATTCTATTCTAGTCATTTGTGCCTCCTACAACAGAAAACATAAACAGCAGCAAAACAAAAATAAAAGGAAGAGCAGGTTAGACGGCCTCACCAACTATCCCCAGCATATTAAAAAGAATGACCACCAAAATGAAAAAAAGATAAGAAAAATAGAGACTGGTAAAAGAAGAAGCCATTCCTGGATGCATTTTGAACAAAATAAGTGGCCTGGTTTCAAGTGGTCTCCAGAAATTCTCCCCCTCAAATATTTTGTTTATTTATGAAAGGTTTACCCCACATTTTCTGCAACTCAGTAACACGTTAATGCAGACTTATTTATAATGCATTCCCTGAAGTGTTCCAATCTTTATATGTGCCTTTCATGAGTTAACATTGCTTCTGATTTCAGAACTAATTTTCTAATGTAATATTATTGGTGTTTATGTTTTATGTACAGTTATTAACTGCCTTGTAGGAATAAAACGGTAGAATATCAATATTTAAACAAACACAACAGTACACGAAACCTTCACCCCACAAGCCAGGGACCAGCACTCCACAAATCAGGGATCAGCAGTTTCATAATAAAGAATTGTGCCTCTGAGCATGGACAGAGTGTCATTGAATAACAGCTTGTCTTGACTTTCCTAGAATAAAATAGCAAGGCTTTTGAAAAAAGACCAAAGCCAGGATTCACATCCATCACCTTTTAAAAAAAATAAATTATGTACAACTGACAAGACACTTTCTTTTCTAGTCAGGGTCTCTGTACATTATGTTTTCTAGGTGCAAAATACATATATGGCAGAATAAAGACAAATCTGCTCCAACTGGTACTACTAGGGCATCCCATGCCTAAGGAATAGGAAATGGAAATGTCATTCAAATTGTGAATGAATAAAGACCTTCTCCATTCATTCTGCCTTTCCGATATCATTCATTTCATTGCTACCATTCTGCAACAAGAAGCAGCTGGATGCCGGGCAATGATCCCAGCCTGTTGCTGGAATAGCTTTTGGGAAGACTTGATGCTGAGTCAGGCCTGGATCATTGTGCTTGTCATGAGGATGAGAGTGTAGGATTGTTTGGACTCAAAATTATTTATGCTCCTCTGGATGGGAACTTTTGTCTAGCCAAGAATGTGCCCATGCTCTCCCGAGGCAGCAAACCCAAGCAACAGTTCTTTGTGGGTTAGAGAGGCACACAGTTTAAGCATCACAACCAGGCAGCTGCACATATACATGATCCAGAAACCAGCAGTGTGTGAAAACAGGACCAACATCCTGTCCACTCTTAACATGCCTGCGTTCTCTTTGTACACTATAATCATGCAGCATTTGCACACTAGAATTTGATTCCTAGCAGTTCCCTTTCAAAGAGTCATTGCTGAAGCAGAATGCTAGTTGGCTGGTTGGATTTAAAAGCAGCTGCTCTACCATTCTATCTCTGAGGCTACATTCATAAGAAATATTTGGGGGGGGGAATCCTCATCTGGGTAATGATGTCACACTGACCCATATTATAGCAATTTAAATGTTAACATATTTTGCTCTTAGAAATAACATACTGACCCTGTCTGTCATGGGAAACACACATCAGCAGGAGTTGGCTAAAGTTAGTTTCCAAAGGGAAAACTGATGATTGGCAGCTGCTAACAGGCATCTGTTAAGAACACACTTTTATTCATGGGAACAGGGGGAAACAGGCCCAGCAGATTCTTGACATGAAATGGCCTTATCTTTATGGTAAATTAAAGAAATGAAACATGGCTGTTGCCAAGGCTATATTATATTCAGGCATACAAATAATTTTTGAAACAGAACCTTGAAGACACTTAAAAGCATTCCAAATTTCTTCTTCTTGGAATGAGTTTGAGGAATGGCAGATTGGAAATGCTCTTCATTAACACAGGGGGATAGGGGTGGAGTTCTCTGGTAGAAGAACCACACTGAGCTGATCAGGACAGTAAGCATGAAGAGAAGGCTATATATTTTTTTTATTTCCCTAATTATGGCCTCCAGTAAGAAGGAATTTGCTACATCAGTTCTGAAGCAGGTATACTTAACAGTTCTATTTGGTGTTCTAGCAAGATAAAAGGAGGGGAGAGGGACTAGGATTCTGCAGATTTTCAGTTGCCCCCTGTAAGTTTTCAAACTGCCTTATTTTCAACCTCATGGCTGGCCAAGCATTATAGGTGTAGTAGCAACAGCAATGGGGAAAACTTCTGCCATCCAGGAAAGTTCCTGCACAACCAGACCTCCTGCTCTGAAGGCACAGAAAGAGCTCCAGAGTATCTCACGGCCCCTTCAGCAGCCTCATCCTTCCAGGAGAGCAGGGATGGCCCCGAATAGACTAAACTCATGTTTATTTATTATATTATGCACTTCTGTAATTATTGCCCTCAATGGTGTTCATAGATGTTGTTGTTGTTGTTGTTGTTGTGTGCCTTCAAGTCATTTCCAACTCATGGTGATCCTAAGGTGGACTTATCATAAGTTTTCTGGGGTGTGTGACTTTCCCAAGGTCACCCAGCTGTTTTCCATGGCCAAGCCATGACTCGAACCCCAATATCCAGCTCATGCTGCCAACTTCTTTCTTTCAGTTAGTCTCAAAGGTGCTACAAGATCTCTCTACATACTGATTCAATAGACTAACAAGGCTATATCTTTGAATCCCAAAATCCAGAGTCCTGGTCCTATGCTCGAACCACTAAACCATCCTGCCTCTAGCTCACAGAAGATGTAGATGGCTATGTAGCAGCATTCAAAGAAATAGCCATGTGGAAAGTGAGAAGCTAGGTGTGATGTTGACCTTCCAAAGGCTATCCCCACAGATCCTGGATGCCTGCCACTTTCACTCTAGCCCATGGTCCCCCTTCAGAATCCCTCCTTGGATTTGGGGTGATTGGGTCTCCAGATGATTTCACAGTGGATTAGTGTGTGTTCGCTTTGTTTTCTTTATGGCAAGTGTTACCACCCCTTGACTTAGAGTGAATGAAGCCACTCAGAGTTAACAAATTAAAAGGAGAATTAATGTTTATTCTGATCTGTAGCACATACTTTACTAATAGTAATAGTAAAGAACAGTAAATATTTTAACAAGTTCCAGTCTTAGTTCCAAACATATAAAAATATTCAACTTGATTTATGTCAGACCTTTTCCTTCAAACAATTCAGACACCCAGTACACCATCACTGCTAACCAACTCTCTCCTCTGATTCCTCCAACTGTTGATTCTCAACTATCAACCATGTCTCTCCGCTCAGACAGACACTCTTGCTTTTTATACTTTCTGATCCCTGCACAGACCCTCTTCACTGTCTCTCTGAACTGTGACTGGGTGCCTTGAAGCAAGTCTGCCTAGTGCCTCCTTCACATACAGGGCAAACCTAGGTCTACACGATTTAAATACTCTCATTCTATTCCAATAGACTCTAATCTGGCCTCACACAATTTGGAGGCATTTGAGCCTTCTGTGAATCTGAAAAACTCCATAAACTCAGCTGAAAAAGGATTTCCATTTTTACCAGAGTATCAGTGAAGTTGTGTGTAACTGAACATGTGGCCATCAGTCTAGTTTGCACAGATTCACATGGCTGCACATTTTCAGCAGAGAAAGGGAGAACAGATGTGAATTTGCGCAGGAAAGTAAAAACAATTAAGTGTCAAAGGGAATGTGTGAAAACCTGCAGCAATTTGCATAATACACTTATGTGTAGACTAGCTCTTGGGTAGTGGTGGTGTAAAAGATTATCTTTTCATTCCACCACCTTTCTGAGTACAGGAGAAATGGTTTTCAAATAGAACCTGAAACAGCTGAACAGTATGATATGCTCCTTTGGCTGCATCCGCACTGCAGAAATAATCCAGGTTGACACTACTTTAACTGCCATGCCTCAATGCTACTGAATCGTGGGATTTGAAGTTTGCTGTGGCAGTGGGCTCTCTGACAGAGAGGGTTAAATATCTCACAAAACTACCAGTCCCAGAATTCCATTGCAATAATCCATGACAGTTAAAGTGGTGTCAAACTGCATTATTTCTGAAGTGTGGATGCAGCCTTTGTCAACCTTCTAATGCTCAAGAGAGAAGAGAATATATTATTTATTTATTTATTTGCAGTATTTATACTTCAGCCCTAAAGGCTCTCAGGGTGGTTGCAGAAGGAAGTTCCTTAGTCTGGGCACCACTACCTACAGGCCCATCTTCCATCTTTACCAAGTACATCTCTGAAGGTGGTGGAACACTGTCCAGGGCCTCAGAGGTTGAACATACTGCATAAGCAGGTTGGTGACATTTTGTAGTGTTGCTGATTTTTGTTTTTACTTGTATCCTATTCTACATGTGCAGGGCCAGCAAGGGTGGAAGCATTAGAAATGTGTAGATGAGTATCTGAATCATAACTGGGTTGGACTGTTATCACTATATAAACTGGGAAAAACAGCATGTCAGGCATACATATCAGTTTGTCATTTCCTGGAAGGACCATAGAGCAGAGTTAATTAGCAACGCACTGAGCTCCTTTCATTCATTCCCATTCTCTGCTTTCCCAGAAAAGCCAACCTAAAATGCTAAATGCTTTTTGTCATCAAAGCTGCCACTTATCTTGAAAAGTGATGGTGCTACCATGTTACCTCTGCTTCATTTAAAAGCCACTTCAGTTGCAATGAGTAAATTAAGTGATTCTGAAGTCGAAGGCTTTCATGGCTGGCATCCATGGTTTTTTGTGGGTTTTTTGGGCTATGTGGCCATGTTCTAGAAATTTTTCTTCCTGACGTTTTGCCAGCATATGTGGCTGGCATCGTCAGAGAATGCTTTGCCTGGAAAAAGTGGGTCTATATATACTGTGTGAGCCTGGGAATGCAGGAGTGATTGCATGTGTATTGTTCTGTGCTGATGGCCGGCCTCAGGCTGGGAGGCTAATGCAAAAGAGGATTAATGTCTGCTAATTGGTGATCATTATCTGCTGGGAAAGCCCCTGACTCTGAATGGTTTCCCATTTGCATTTGCTGAGTCCTTATTTTGCTATTCTTCAGGACTGGTAGCCAAATTTTGTTCACTTTAAGGCTTTCTTCTTTCCAGTTGAAATTATCCAGATGTTTGTGGAGTTCAATGGCTTCCCTGTGCATCCTCTGGCCACAAAAAACCATTAAGTGATTCTGTTTATCTGAGATTTTAAAATTAAGTCCTGCTATTTCCATATTTTATTATTTATTTTGTAGGTGCTCAGTCCTTTTATAGGATCCCACTTGCATCTAGAAATGTAACCCTTATAAATTATTACTTACTCTTGAGTCACTGACGCCCATTTGAGTTAGGGAGCCCAGCTGTATCAACAGTTTATCCTACAAATGATAATGGTAAGTACAACAAGTATTGGGGAGTGTGCTTTCCTGCTGTCAATAAATATTGATTGATTGATTGAATTTTATTTATATTCCAGCATAAAACAGCAAAGCTGAGCAAAGCTGTTTTAATAAGGGAGTGATATGCTCCCTATAACTGGTTGTATCTTCCTTTATGAGCCCACTAGAAGTGGGATAGAAGTAATTAATGTGTGTGTGTGTGTGTGTGTGAGTGAGAGAGAGAGAGAGAGAGAGAGAGAGAGAGAGAGAGCCTTATATCAATTAAAATCAATTTATGTACATATAAAATTGACTCTTCACAGTAAACCAAAAGAAACCCAATGGAATATGATACAGTCTAGCCTATTAATTATAATGTAGTTAGTTTCTTCTCCTCATTGACTGTTGTACCAAATTATGTTGTTTAAAATAATAATAATTATTATTTTAGGGACCTCTAAAAAGGATGTGGGACCTGTATGCAGCCTATAGGTTGCACTTTTCCCACTTCTGCTCTAGATATTCAGGTTGCCCTAGCTGGATACTTAAATACATTCTTCTTCCCTGGTATGCTAGGTATACTATGTTTACATTCTGCTTATAACACCACAAAGCTTAGTTGACTGGCACTGTGAAGCACAGTACAGAACAGAAACATCCAGTCATTGCACATTAAGACAGTTCACCTTTATTCCCCATCTACAATATCATATCCATTTTTAAAACCTTTATCTGTCTGTCTTTCTCTCATTATGTCTCACGCTCTCTATATGCATTGTCATCCCCCCCCCCCCCCATATAGACAAACTTTTCAATTAAATTCTAATGTATGAAGCAGCCTTCAGGCACTTCAGAATACTGCTAGACTAATATAGTGTGCCCTGTGTATACACGGTGGATCCGTTCCGGCCACCCTTCGTATAAGGGTAAAAATGCAGGACCTCAAGTCCTGTTGTTTTCTATGGTGGTGCACTCCTGCGTGCTGCACTGTGCATGTGCCACAGACATGCACGTCATTAAAAGTGCCAGGGCTCCCTGTCTGCATGACCTTGAGTCTGCATATGGTGAGCCTGTATATGGCGTGGGCACGTTGTACCTATTTCTTTAAAGTATCATTAGGAGCAGAGCCAGCATGGTGGAATGGTTTAAACATTGGACTACAACTCTGGAGACAAGGTTTGAATCTCTGCTTGACCATGGAAACCCACTGGGTGTTCTTGAGCAAATCACATTATCTCAACCTCAGAGGAAGACAAAAGCAAATCCCCTTTGCACAACTCTTGCCAAGAAAATCCTGTGACAGGTTTGCCTTAGGACTGCCATAAATTGGAAAAACACCATCAGGTGCTCTGATAATCCTACATACTGGTTGATTCATGAGGCTTTGACAACCCCGTGTTATAAAGAGCATTTTAAAAATTGCTCTTATTAGATTTTAATAGATGTTTGCAATGTTCAAAGGTAACCAGGATTCCACTGAGAAAATAAATCCTGTATCCATTTTATAAGTGCTTGTGGAACTATAGTGGAGTAATTGTCTATATGAGTTATATCAGGCCTGCCCTAACTGCTACTTTCCTGCTATGTTACAACTGTCATCATCTCTAGCTACCATAGTCCTTGGGCCTCCAGCAGGTTGCAGACTGTCAGTGTGTATTAACAGATCACATTTAAGGCATAGAGGTTGCTCAAGATCTGGAGAACCTGAACTGAGTGCATACCATCACCATCACAACTCATCCCAGCAATGTAAAATTCATGTTAACTCCTAGTAAGTCCTCCAACCTCGTCTCCTATGTGCCTATTTAGCCTGACTGCAAGAAAGAATTTTGAATAATAATTCTAATATGGAACTCTTGATTCTTGATATTTTTTTAAGAAAAAAGCTATTGCCTAGAATTATTTCATTAAAAATAGTTTGTGTGTGTGTGTGTGTTTAAATGGACTTTAACATTATGAACGTACCCTCTCATTAATGGCCTGGTATTTGCTAGCCAGCTCATCCTTCTCTGCACGGGTTTGGGCCAACAGATCCTCAAGGCGGGAGAGCTCTTTCTGCAGCAGGCGGTTTTCTTCTTGCATATTGACTGGAAGAGTTGTTCTAGATAAATCTGGAAACAGTGGTAAAGGAATACATTAGTTATGGGAAACGCTACCATAATTGATGCAAGATTCTTGCCCCTCAATTTGTACTTTTTACAAGATTGTAGTTAAATAACTTTTTACAATATTGTAGTTAAATAACTTTTATTGGTAATTCAAGAAAAATACATAAGATATTAATTTATACATCATATCTATATTGGTAAATTGGTAAACGCAAGTGATTGGTGATTTTCTTTTGTATCAAAGTACAGCTTGGCTATGTCACGTTCTAGATCACTCCGCAGGAAGTCAATGTGGTGTGCTTGTGACTCTGTAAATAATTGTTTTATGTTTAATGTTGTTTTGTCCATGTATTGCATTATGTATTATGTACTCTGTGGATATTTGAATGTATAAATGTGGATTGTTGATGTGTTTATGTATTTTATATTTGCTTTGGTGGAAATTAATAAATATATATTCAAAAAAAAATTGTACTTTTTACAAAGTAGGCACATGGATTTTGCTTAGAAGTCAAGGATACTCATTAACACCACCATTTATCTTGTCAAAATGAATGAATTGGCACCAGAGAGTGAGAAAGTTATTTTTAGTACTACAGCTTTCAGATAGGTGGCCATAGGCCATGTAGATTTTTTTTCCACATTTTAAAAAAATGATAGGAGGTTCTGGGAACTGTAGTAAAAAAACCCAGTCTTTCTAAACTCTGATATTGAGAACTGATTACAGGTAAATACATCACAAAAGCACTGCCTGTTGATGTAGGTTGTCTGTAGCTTAGCAATGGCAATTTAGTAGTGAAGGGGGAGCAAAGGGACCCTCCACTTTTGTCAGCTTCCAAGTTTGAGAATAAATAGTACCAGCTAATATAAAATGTGAGAAACCCAAATTATGAGGATATATATGCCAGCAAGGCATGGGTGAATACTCTTGTTCATTTATAGGTCCCTTTGCATATAAGTTTTATGTAACTTCCATTAAACAGACGGGAGAAATTATTTGGGTGGGTAGTTGGCAGACTCTCTACAGTAAACCAGATGACATGAACAGTATGGCTATAATGCTTGATAATATCTGGTCACTGAACAATGAGCTTCATCAACTCCACATCCTCCTCAAAGAAGAAAGTTAAAGAAAGAGCTGCATGAATTGTAATTGGGTGTGTGGGTTAGATGGTTGGTGTTTTAGTTTGGCAAAACTGTGCACTACTTCCTTGCTTTTATGGCAATGCCGCTTCTTAGCAGAGCTATCCTGTCTCGTGAAATTTATAATATTTTTTAAAAAAGAACTAGCATAGGAACAGGAAGTTTTTCTTTCTTAAGAGATGTCTGTGTAAATTTATTATGCTCTCGCTAAATACATTTCAGGGCTGCTTTCTAATATCCAAAACTAGGTCTCCTCCTGGGACAGAATCCTGGCCCAGACTCATTTCTGGCAAGGGTGCAGCTATGGAGAGAGGAGGGCAAAATGAGGGCATTGCCCCTAAAATAAGAATTCTTTGCCTTAAATGAAATGCTCTTTCAGTCTCCAGGTTTCTAGAATTGCAGTAAAATAAAACTTCACTTGAGGAATACAGTTTAGGCATCCAAAGAAAAGGAGCAGGCAAAATTACTCAGGGAATGTAAACACAGTAAATATAAGAGTTCTAGTTGTGAATGGTTTTCAATGTCTCACTTTCAGTTATGCTAGAAATTTGGAGACCAAAGAAAAATTTCATGGAGGGGGGAAGAATTCTAATGACGAGCAATGCCCTTATATTGCCCCTCTGCCCATAGCTGCACCCCTGACATCTGGTCAAACTTGCACCAATGGATTAAAGGAGCTGTATGGAGACAAACTGCCTCGAAAAGGCCGCTTAATCACAAGCTTCATGTTAGACTTGCCCAGCTATTACAAGGGGAATGATAATCTTCCATGTGGGATGTGGGAATCCTGTGCTCATTTTCCAGCTCTGGTCCAGACATGTTGAGTGTTGTTTGGCAAGCTGCTCAATATTTCTGCTTGTCACATATAAAATAAGGGCAAATAACTCCTTTCTTTTCTGGCAGTCTGAACTCTAGATAATCTCTCTAATTTTCTGTTTAGCCAGCATTTGGCATGGGAGTGGCTGATGAGAATCTCAAAATATTCAGGGACTCTCACCAGCTAGGATTTTTGAAATGAGAGAAATTCATGTCCTTTAGTAATGCAGAAGAAAGGAGCAAATGTCTCAGGGAAGATGAGCCTAAATTCATGGCTTCTCTGAAGATTCCCCTGCTCCTGGCCATCTGTTTCATTTGCCATGTGGTTCATGTGAACATCAGTTACTGCATTAATTCTGCAAAGCAGATGCTGCCTAAGTCAGATAGACTGCTTATCATGTACTGGGTGTGAGAGTGTATGTGCAACCATTTGTATGGTTACTGTGACTGAGTTTCTTATAGATTTTTCCAATGAGTAATTGATAGATATGCACAGGCAATATCATTCCATTCTGGAATGGAAGTAGTGGGTTTTAAAGTCCTCACAGCCCCCTTATACCATCTTCTGCATTTGCTCTTTTACACTTTCTCTGTCCCCAGGGGTATGTCATGTGTCCCTGTTCAGTCCAAAGCTGTACCTTGAGATAATGGTTCAGACAAACTTTGTGTGATGATCTGTCGAATCCTGGCTGGCACAGTTGTGGGTACAGCTCTCTCTCCTTCCCCTCGCACTGTCAATGCTTTGTCATCTTGGCTTGCTTTAGGATGGAGGATGGTGTCCTCTAGTTTCTGAAATACAGTCAAAAGCCAAACCCTAAACATAAAGCCTGAAGGTATCCAATGTATGAATGAGACTTGAGTTTTATACTGTCATATAGAAATCATTGTTACCTTGGCTTCATCCATGACTGAATGACCCACAGATTTATCTGCATTAAACAATTACAGCAGTTTGATCACTTTTTAACTACCATGGCTCCATCTGATGAAATCCTAGGATTTGTAGTTCTCTGTGGTACATAGAATTCTCTAACACATTCTTCTGAATTGCTGCTTTAGAGCTCTTTGGCAGCCAATTCTAGGTATCATAAACATTTATTTATATAGTATCATCAGTGTACATGGCGGGTTACATGAGTGATTTACAATTGTTATTATGACAGTTCCTGCCCTCAGGCTTACAATCTAAAAACAATAACAACCTGACAAACAAGGAAAAGTGAATGGCAGTGGAGGAGGGGATTACGTATATATGTATGAATGCATGTACTTAAGCATTTGTATGTCACCGCTCAACCCACCAGGACCCCCAGGGCAATGTACAATGGATAAACATTTAAAACATTAATTACACGAATGAAAACTTTAAAAACAGATAATAACTCTTTAAGATTACAGATGCCAGGATTTCATAGGATGGAGTTAGGGACATAGCTGGGGGGTGGGGTCTTGGGGTCCGGACCCCCCCCCTTCCATTAGAAAAATGAATGGTGTGTGCTACTGTGCCGCTGCACTCAAGCCCCATTATAATGGTGGCGCTTAGTCTGGACCCCCCCTTCCTAAAATCCTAGATACGTCCCTGATGGAGTCTTGACAGTTAAAGTGGGATCGTGTATATGTTAACGGTATGAAGAGATTTCATATTGTTAAAATGGTAATAGGGCTTACTCTACTGGCTCCACTGAAAAGGTTGCACCATTTTGCACATCACTGGCCATATGGCCACATGTTGAGCATGAACATCTCAAAAGAAACCTATGTGATGTGACTGCCACATCCATAGACTTCTATGTAAAAGCATCCTGCACTCAAGAGTCTAAATATGTTCAACTGTCCCATTTGTCAGAAACAGTTCCAAATAATTGTGTTTTCCTACTTTTTCACTTACTTTAAAAATACCCTATTTTCTCTCTCTTCCTCTCACTCTCCCCCTTTGTCCTCAACTTACTTCAACTTATTTTGCTGCAAACTGAGTTTAAATTGCAAAATTACTTTACACTCAGTTAACTCAGTGGGGGTGAGAGGAGAGGGCAAAGTCTTTCCCTTCCCATTAGGCTCAGAAAAAAGCAAACCACTGCAGCCTCTCCTGGAATGTGTATTCTTCTTCATTAACTTTTGCCATCTTGACTTCACTTTTATGTTGCTTGGCTACACGTGCCTCAATTTTCATTTGTGAAATGTTGGAGGGTATGTGCATGCTCTCCCTTCTCAAACATTCATAATATATGGCTGTCAGGGGTGAGAAGCAGGCCATTGAATTCTCTGGGGTCGTTCCCACTTACCTATAAAGCGGGTCATGATCCGAATTTAGGGAGCATTGTTCCCACTGAAGCTCGAATTTAATTTCCATTACCCCTCATTCGTTCCCACAGCATCTCGAATTAGAATCAAATTAAAATGTTTAAACTAGATTATCAGCCTATAATTCAGTTTAAACAATAGTAGGTTATAACGCGAGTTATTTTTGAAAGCGGGGTACGATTCCCTGTATCCAAATGGGAACGAAAAGGTGTCTGATTCAGGAATCTGGAGGTGGGAGGAGCAGCGCTCAAGGGGCTGGCCTGGGGATGTCACCCTCTTTGTTCTCTTTTTGCATCGCCAGAGCCATTTTCTTCAATTCGCATACACTTTCCCCCAGTGGATTGCAACCTCCCCTCTGCTCCTCATTCATAGACCGATGTGTGAGGAGAGACATTGAACACCATTTAAAACTATTTTTTTCTTTTTTCACCTCTGCCTGAGCGCCTGAGCAGCAGATGGGCTTTGCAGTACATGCCTGCTTGATCGCCCTTCAAACAGCCCAAAGAGCAATGGGGGAGGCAAAGCGATTTTGGGAAAGGAGGCTCCTTCCAGAGGAACTATGGGATGGGCATTGCAGGACATCCCTGCTTGATCGCCCTCCAAACAGCCCAAGGAGTAATGGGGGAGGCAAAGCGATTTTGGGGAATGGAGAGCCTGGATGCCCAGGGATCTGAGGGGGGGGGGTCGAGCCTTATCTTCTCTCTTCCCAAAGATTCTCTCCCCAATAATGAATTCTCCTCCTTGATCCGATTTGCCAAGCCTCCTTCTAGTCTGGGGAGACATAACAGAAGAGCCTTGGATGCAGCCAATTTTCATTGGCTGCCCCCCCCCCAAAAAACCCCCCAAGACTTGTGACATCTGAAGCCTACGCACTTGATTGACAGCTTGTGGACACAAATGGGAACGGGGAGCAAGTTAATCCGCTTTAAAATAAAGTGATTTAAAATAAATGGGAACGAAAACAGGGTCTAAATGAATCGAGGTAATTTGCCCCTTTTGGTAATGGAAACGATGGAAAAATTTGAATTATTCACAGAACATAATCTGAATCAGAATCACTCCAATATAATCCGTCTTATCTGCCAAGTGGGAACGCCCCCTTGGTGAGAATTCTAAACACCTCTCCATAAACAGCATATTTTTCAACATTTCATGTGGCCAAGCAACATCAGTTTTCAGCAACAAATATAACATGATCGCAAAAAGGAAAAGTGGAAGGAGGAAAGAGGAATTGGGAGATTTTAAAAGCAGCTAGAGAAAAAATGGGATGAGAAAGGATTATTCAGGACTGTCTCTGCCAAATTGGGAAAGTTGGCAGCTATGTAATAATTTGATTACAGTGAAAGCAATGGCAAAATACTATTGGGTCTAAACCCCTGATGGAAAGGTGGTTTTGATGATGATGATGTCCCTTTAACAACTTATTTGTTCCCCACTAAATCATTTTCCTGTTTCTGGCTTTCAAAACAACAGATGCCACATGTGAGCACAAAATCTGCAAGACCTGCAAAAATTCCGATCGCGTAACTCTAACATTCAGGCCACCTATCAGCAAAGGCACTGATTAAAACACTTTGGCTTGGTAATGGGTTGCAGCTGTAGTGTGGAGACTCCAAATAGGACCCATGGAGATAGCTACTCCCTCTGCAGCTGGTGATGTCAGCACAGCTGTGGTAGCTGCAGAAAAAAGCAACCACCGCTCAAGGACCCACATCTTAGCTAAACCCAAGACTGTCCATTCATAAAAAGGGGGGATGAGAAGCACTACTCATAGCAGTGCCACAGGGCCCCATGGTCCTTGTACCTCTGCTACAGGGGCAATAAGACCTGTAATAAGCTGACCAGGAAACAAAGCCAATGATAAGAGAGATTTCCCCCACATATCCATTTCAAGCAGTGTCCCCCAGCCCAATTCACATAAACAGTCAAGAAAGGTTCAAAGGATGTCTTAACCCATATGTGTGAAAACACTTTTAGAACAGGACATGTGTTAGACCTTTTTTCTGCTTCATGACAGATAGGTAAATGTGAGGACAGTATTGTCCGATTTTATGAATTCTTTTGATTAACAGATAGGAAACTGGACATTTAAGAGAAAACAGGTTTCTAGGCCTCATTGGCTGAGTCTGTGTCCCCATTTCACTCAAATACAGGTGCTGAACCACTCACCATATTGTATCTGGTTCCTACTTCTTTGCAATTTACCATTCTAGTATTAACCCAATTATTTGCCCTGTTTCCTATTGTATCTTGATTTGGTGTAGATACTTTTCACACAATAACTTGCATGGTAACTGTCAATGGATGTAGGATAGGAAGTGCTGAGGAACAAAGCAGAGGTGGACAAATGTGGAAGACTAGCCCTTGAAGAGATCTTGGAGGGTCACATCTGCTCCTGCAATATCTATGTTTAGTTTTTTTGTGGAAAGCCTCTGACTCTGAGTGGTTTCTCATTTGCATTTGCTGAGTCCTGGTTTTGTTGTCCTTCAGGACTGGTAGCCATACTTATTTTGGCTTTTCCAGCAAACAACGATCACCAATTAACAGACTTTAATCTTCTTCTGCATATCTTCCTACCCTAAGGAGGCCATCAACAACAGAACAATACACAGATTAACATGGGAATCACTCCTCACCCAGGGTCACACAGTATATATACTGTATACTCACTCTCTTCCAGGTTAGCATTCTCTGAAGATGCCAGCCACAGATGCTGGCGAAACATCAGGAATAAACTCTTATAGAACATGGCCACATAGCCCGAAAAACCCACAAAAAACTATGGATGCTGGCTATGAAAGCCTTTGACTTCACAATATATATGTTTGTTTGTTAGTTGTTTGCATTAAAAAAAAACCTGGACTGGCCCAGGGGCCATATGTAGTCTGCAGCCCATGCTTTGCCCACCCCTGGCATAGAAAATGCAGCATGTAGGCACATGGGCCTTCTTTGACGTCTACACACAGCCAGCCCTACCATTAGGAACTGTGGGGTGTTGGATTCAAGAAGCAGATGATAGGCCGCAGTTGTACCCTCCCCTGCCTACAAAGTTCTTCCTCATCCCCATGCCCTTGCCCTCTGTTGGAGTCGGACAGTGTTCTCTATATACTACCTGCCTTCTGCCTCCTATGTTCGCCTGCTGTCCTGAGGCATGACATAGGCAGTTGTCCCATCACTGGTACTAAAGCAAGACTCAACTCCCCTGCCAGTTGCTTTTCTCTACATGGAATGAGAAATGGGATCTTTTCTCTTTCCTCATTAGAGAGCAAAGTATCTTGGGCTGGCCCTGCCTCTGAAACTGTGGATAATGGGAGAGAATACCCCCCTTGCATGAGTAGAACTATGGGCTTTAGAATGGATACTGTATTAAGAAAACGAGCCAGTTGTCCATGATAGTCTCAATCAGGAGTGGGCACAATCCGGAGCCTGGAAAGTTATGCTAACACATTTTTTGTTCCTCTGGAATTGCCATGGCTGCCATTCTGGCTACTATCATTCTCCTTTCAAGTCAATTTAGGAGGATTCTGGCTGTTTTCAGGTGGATAGTCCCCACTTCAGCATCCTGCAGTCCCATAAAGGGGTTTCCAACCATGTACACAACATTTTGAAAAGATATATTGCAAATGCCTTTTGGGGCTGATTGTGTGTGTGTACTAGGGCTTGGGAAAGGTAGAGTTCCCAAGCTTGCACTGGATGCACTAAATGGCTGCATGCGAGCCACATAATTCCTGCTTCTGGTCTAAATTAATCCCTACTTCCAAGTTACCCTGAACCATGGCAGTTAGTGGCTTCTATGTCAATGGGGTGGTGATGCCCACACTCTCAAGGGGTGCAAGATGGGATTTCAGAGTATGTGACAAAAAGCGCCTTTTGTCCTTGGGTGACAAGTCATGAGTCATCACTCATTTTTTTCTGAATAAATTAAGATCTAATTTAGATTTGCATTTCATGCACTGAGTTAAAAGATTTTTTTAAAGTTCAATTTGTTCACCTGCAGTATTGTATGTGGTTCAATTAGTGGTTTAAAAATTAGAAATTAGGCCTCTTCATCTTCAAATATGATATTTGTAGGGGGTGCAGATATTAATGAAAGATTTTCTATGGGCCTTGGGCATAGAAAAGTTGGGAACCATTGCTTTAAAACTGAGTCCCACAATGTCTGACCAGGCTGCCTTCAAATAAGAATGTAAAAAATTGAAATCTAAGGCTTCGGTCCAATTGCTAGTCCCAACCACAGTTTGTCCACTGAATCAAATCCTGACTGGCAAGTTGGCAATTATGCAAATCCCATTGATTCAAAGAGTCTACACTTAATTGGGACTAGCAACTATTATTTGTCCTAAACCCACAGTCTTATGCATGCTTGTTTGGCAATAAATAATCTCACTCAATTATATCTCTGAAGAGGCATATGTAATACAGAGCTGTAAATCTATCTTCCAGTTTGTTACCTCCAAGACTATCCATGTGTGCACTTTGGTCTCATTTCCAAAAGCTTACTGCCCTCTAGTGAAATATGAAATGCTTCAGCATTTGTAAGAAAAAGAATGTGTCTAGCCTGCTCTATTAGGTAGAAAAATGGACATTGCAGTTAAACCTAGGTACCATGAATACTCCAAATTGGAGAATAAATCCACATAGGAAGGCTTCAAATAGTCCCCCCCCCTAAAAAAAATCATATATTTAAATTTTAAAAAACCATCAGGGCTCCCTACTTGCTGCAGAATGCATGTGAACATGACCATCGCTCTCCTTAGATTACAAATGGGAAGAGAGACAAGAAAACAACCATTCTCTCACACTGGCAAGTTTCATATAAAGACAACGTACAAATAGTGTCTGCACAGCATTACGATTTCTATAATCCTGCTGCGATGTCATACTTGATACACCTTTCTAGTACTATCATAAACTCCTCTCCTCTCATGAATATTCCACATAAAACATAGTAAACTACCATATACTGAGATGTACCAAAGATCCATTTAGTTCAGGATTAACCACACTAACAAGGGAGCAACACCTGTCTGAAATCTTGAAAATCGGCTACCTATTAGTGTGGTTAATCCTGAACTAAATGGATCTTTGGTAGATTTGACACTGCTTTAACTGCCATGGCTCAATGCTATGGAATTCTGGGCATTTACTGTGGCATTGGCCTCTCTGACACAGAAAAAGGCTCACAAAAGTACAATTCCCAGAATTCCATAGTATTGAGCTATAACAGTTAAAGTGGTATGTCACACTGGATCATTTCTGCAGTGTGGATGCTGCCCCTATAAAGTAGGATAAGCTCAAGGAAATAGAGAGAGAGAGTTTGGCCTAAAGCGACCCACCAAGAATCAAGGATTGGGTGAAGATTTGAACCTGGAACTCTCCATTCATTGTCCATCACTTAACAAGCCATGGCAGTATTATTTGCACTGGGTCAACAAATCACTTCCTTCCATACAAATAATCTAGATATAACTTGGGATCTTTCTCTGGTCCTTTAGGAGCCCAAGAAGGAACTATACCTTGTCCAGACCAGGAATATGAAGGAGAAGCGGATATGAAACACAGCCATTTTACTTTCTTCATCCATTTTACTTTCCATGGCTGCATCCTTGTTTGCTTTATATAGATTAAATGTATAAAGTAGTATGCAAAGTGGTCTTGTAGCACCTTTGCAACTAACTGAGCAAAAGACGCTGTAGCATAATTTTTCATAGCCTGGGGATGCATCCACACTGCAGAAATAATCGACTTTGGCACCATTTTTTTACAAAAGGGGTACTGACCTGGATCGCAGCCTCCAGCCTGAGACTTGGCTTCTCCTGCTCCGCCTCCTCACCGGCTTCGCTCATGGCTCAGAGGCCGAGGAAGAGGAAGAAGAGCCAGAGGACAGATCCTGCCTTGGGGAGCCTCTCTGTGCCTATCCATCATCACCCTCCAGCCCTTTAGCAAGGAAGAGGCCCTGCTGCGGTTGCCAGGCAACGGGGACGCCGAGTGCCTGGCGTCGTCATGGAAACAGAACGCGGCCCGGGGTTGCCATGGGGACTAAGGGACGCTGCAAACTGAAACAGGGAACACTGAAGGGAAAGGCGGGAAAATTCCCTTTTGAGGGGGAAAATAAATAAATAAAATCAATTTCAACAATTTAAATATATCATATAGACTCCTAGAGTTGGAAGACACCTCAAAGGCCATCCAGTCCAACCCCATTCTGCCATGCAGGAACTCAGAATCAAAGCATCCAGCCCCTGTTTAAAGGCCTCCAAAGAGGGAGACTCCACCACTGTCCAAGGCAGCATCTTCCACTGTTGAACAGCCCTTACTGTCAGGAAGTCTCTCCTAATGTTGAGGTGGAATCTCTTTTCCTGTAGCTTGCAGCCATTGTTCCGAGCCCTGTTCTCTGGAGCAGCAGAAAACAAGCTTGTTTCATCCTCAATATGACAGCCCTTCAAATCGTTAAACAAAGCTATCATAAGTATACTTAGAATCATAGATTCATAGAATCATAGAAATGTAGAGTTGGAAGAAACCACAAGGGCCATCCATTCCAACCCCCTGCCATGCAGGAACTCTCAATCAATCTCTCTGCTACCTCTTAGTAGCAGCCCTCCACCCCTGGCAAGACATACCTGGGAATCCCATTTTCTACTTATTCATTAGTTTCTGACAGCCCCTTTCCCCCGCTCTTATACACTTTGTTGTTGTTTCGTGCCTTCAAGTGGTTTTGACGTATGGCAACCCTATCATGGGGTTTTCTTGACAGGATTTATTCAGAGGGTGTTTGCCGCTGCCGTCCCCCGAGCTTGAGAGAGTGAGGACCTTATCACTCGGGAGGCAGAGTACCCAAATCCTGTGGATAAAGTGGATTTAAATCCTGGGAAAATCCTGCAAAAGTGGGATTGTTTTCTGGCACATGGGGCTAGTGGAGCATTAACCTGACATTTACCTGTGCAGAAAGTGGCCAAAATTGGCCGCTTTTTACTTTGGGGATTAATGCTCAATGTCGTATAAAAACAATCCCACTTTTGCAGGATTTCCCCAGATTTAAACCCTGTTTTTGCACGGGATTTGGCCACTTTCCTCCTATGTGACATGCCCAAGGTTACCCAGTGGGATTCCATGGATAAACAGGAGCATGCTTGAACCCTGGTCTTATTAATTCTTATCAGTTTAGACATTTCCTCATCAAGCATACAAAGCAGACATAAATTTTATGAATATCTGCTCAGGAGTAAGCCAGAGTACAACAGTTTTCTGTCTGTAAACAGCCTTGTTTTCTGCCAGTACAGAAGCTGAGAGCCAGTGTGGCGTAATGGTTTGCTTGTTGGACTACACCTCTGGAGATCAGAGACAACAAATCTCAGGTGCTCTAGGCATATTTCTGAGGAAGGAACTGGCAAAACCATCTCTGAGCAGTCCTTGCCTAAGAAAACCCTATGAAATGAATGGGGTTGGGATAAGTCGACAGGTGACTGGAAGCCACATAAACCATGCACATTTTTTCTTTCCATCAGTCCTAATGCTCAAAGCCTGTACTAGTTTTCCATGAATTAACACTCCCTAAAATGGTGTAATCCTCTGTATATTTATCCAGAGGTCATGCAGTGTCCAATGGGTCTTAATCCCTTGTGAAGTTGTCCATTCTTAAGTAACAGTTGTCTTTCATAAGTGCAAAACAGACTGAAGATTGCACTGAGGGTTTCAGTGTAACACATTTCTGAAGCACAATTCATTATCTCCTCCTGTATTTGAAGGTCTCCCTTTGCCTTATCTTTTCCATTTTCCAGCTTTCAGATTAATTTTTTTGTTCTAGAAAACTTGGAGTTAAAAGAGCTGCAGTTCTACTCAAGTGCAGGAAAGGAGATTATGACACTGGCAAAAAAGACGGGAACATAGTGGTATGCTCCCCTCAGTATTACACCATAACACAATGTTTATCACACGATGCCGTGTAACGTCGCAATTATCCCATGATTACCCCATGAATGAAGAGGAATTCTAGTGTTGCTTTTTATTCATAGAAAATACCCCTGAATAAAAAGGGCACTAAAATTCCTGTTTAGTTACAGAATAATTGCAGGATAATTGACGCTGTGTGATAATCATTGCATGATCGCATGATATTGACGAGAGCATACAGCTATGCTCCTGTCTTTTTTACTGATGTGATAATCTCCTACGTCATTGAATGTAACATGGATGTACCATTTGTGTCCAGAGAATGTCTGTTTACTTTCTTTCACAGAACTTCCTTTTCTACCATTATTCCCATATACAAGGGTGTTATGCCCTGAGTGTCTTGGAGTCTGGAGACAGATTTGAGAACTGAGGAGCTATGGATACTACCCCTTCTGAGCCATTCAAGCCTGACACTCATAAGCCAGAAGATCTGACATCTCTGAACCTGAAGCCTTCTTGCTTATCAAAACCTTGTCATGGCCTAAGCATGATCTCAGCACTGGGATAAGTCACTCTTCCAGGAGCTCCATGATCCCAGGAATCAGAAAGCAAGAGGCCCAGCAGGGGCTCCTCAAGAGATAAGAAAGTGCCACGTTTCAGGCCAGAAGATTGTCCCTTAAGTCTTCCTGCTTGGTAGGAAGGGATAGGCCTGAAGTAGGCATGGGCCAAGAGTATAAGAAATCATCTTCAGCCATTGTGGGAGTAAGGCACTTGTGAGGAACTCTCCTGGTTGTTATCCTATGGACTTTCCTGTACCTTCTTGCACATCCAAAGCTGCTAAGAGTCCTCTGGTATTCATTGTTGTTGTGTGTCTTCAAGTAGTTTCTGACTTATGTCAATCCTAAGGCAACCATGTCATGAGGTTGTCTGGGGCTGAGAATGTGTGATTTGCCCAAGGTCATCCAATGGGTTTCCATGGCCAAGCAGAGAATTGAATCCTGATGCTCAAACTACTACCCCTCCCTGGCTAAAGACTAAAACACTCTTAAAGACTATCAGATGTATTGTAGCAAAAGCTTTGTTGCCCACTCTGATCAAGTGGGTCTAGCCACAAACACCTTCCACAATACATGTGTTAATCTTTGAAATACCACAGGTTTTTGTTATTTGTGCAGCAGCAGATTATAATGGCTGCCCTGCCATGGAGAACTAAAGCTGAAACATCAGTAGGTCTGCCATGAGACATTTTGCTTAATAAGACGCAAATATTAATGCTTTCTCAAATCAAGGTGCACAGTACCCAAACCCAGTCATTTCTGCTACATGAGACAGGAGACTTAATTCTGACTGAATATGCATATAATTTGAATATGTATATATAATTTGTTAACAATGCTTCTTCTATGGAATTATTCACAGGGCCTAATTTTACTGTTCTCACTCTGGAGATACAGTATTCACATTCATTCTTCATATATTATGAACTCATTCTGTCCACCCACATATTTTACTTTAGTGTTTACAAATATATTAACTGATGCCTTCCTTTTCTGTCTACCCTTACTTTTTTTTTCTTGCATTTTATTTGGTACAATCCAGAAACAGGTGGGAATCGGAGAGACATCTTATATTAAATATACACACACCCATCTTTAAAGTAGTTTTCACCCTTCATTAAAATGCACATCAGTTGTACTTGAAGACTTACAAATATAACTTGTCCACATATGGACCAGCATGGCTGTCTTTTTGTTCCAGGTTCAGATGGTTTTCCTACTGAATGGTATAAAATAAGACTCAGATGTATTAGTTCCAAGACTTTTCTGTTTGTATAGTATCAAAAGATTTTTGACTCAGCTTTTTTCTAGCTTCTTTTTATAAAGGCACAATTTCTGTTATTAAAAACCCAGAAAATACCATACAAGGTGAGCTACAGTATTGGCAAATAGGCTTCAGAATGTAATAACAACATTAATTAACCCAACCTATTATTTATCAATGGCAAGGGGCTGATAAGTTAAGATTAATTACATATTTGATTGCTTTAAATACTAAAAGTCTTGACTTTATTTTGATTATTTCACCTCATGCAGAGAAAGCATTTGACTGGCCGTTTTATTTTTGTGATCCTTAAGGAATTTAGTTTTCCATCAGAACTTTTTGAAATAGACTTATATTTTTTTTTTTTACTTCTTTTCTAGGTAAAGAGGGATTACAGATGGGATACTTTCTGATTTTTTAAAGTAAAGTGGGATTTACTACAGGAATATCCTCTCTCCCTTGAGATCTGAACAGGTTTTGGAACCATTAGGAGATGCGGTTAGGCAAAATCTAGTAATTGCCTGGTTTATAAATGGAAACTATGAACAAAAGGCAGTTGTATATAAATACATATACATTGCTGCCATCAGCACAGTCTCTTGCCTCACAGGAGCAGAGAATTCCACCGTACCAGAAAGGTAGTGTCATTGGTGGGCATTAGCATATACTGTATGAATATAACTGTTTTATATTCATATATAAAATTTCAGCCTCATGACTGCTGGTTTACTCAGCCCCCTCAGATGGTACACAAAAAGCAAATAAATGAAAAGTACAATACTACTACGTTCAGCTTTCATTTTGCAAGCTTATGAGAGATTAGGAAGCTGTGATTTTCCAGAAACTGAGGGACTATAGCTCCTATCATGGCTAGTCAGCATAGCCAATGGTAATGGATTCTGGTAATTTTAGTTCAAAACTTCATCAGCTTTGAATGCTACTTTGAAATAATCTAAGATCTTGAACAAATCCAATGATGGTGTTGTGGAGTATGCTGTACTTGTGTTTTCCATTTTACATGCTGTACAAATTTGGCACTATTTGCTGTTTCTGGATTTCCCTTGCAATCATGTCTCAGTATCTCTTTTCCAATTATGAGGTGCTTGGATTGTGCAGTCTTAAAATCATTTTAATACTTGCAGCAATTTTGAATTATTTCCCTTTTTGCTTTACATTCACAGTGTTTCTGTATGAATTGCAGGTGGCTTGGATATTATTTTATAAACAACAGTGGGGCACACATTCTAAATAAATAAATAAATAAATAATGCAAGTAAGGGATTTAACTTTGAAAGGATGATGGGAATGTATTTATATATGCCATCAGTGGCAGTAATTATAGTCTCTGCTCATGTATGTTACTTTCCATTGGATTTAGGGAGATGGCTCATAGCAACAGTATTAAGTAGTAGTGAATTATCTTGCCTTGCCTTAATTTATTAATGGTTGCAAGCAACAAATCTTAGCCAGCTTAAATTAATGATACATCAGAGTAATCTCTCCACCTGATGAAGGTTAGCCACAATTTAGTATTGATGAACCACATGGACTTACACCAGCTAGCCCAGTATTTCATGTTTGTTGGGTGGGATGGGTCTGTGATGCCAGAATAGCATCCATATGTCTCAGATGGATCAGCTCAACTTACCAGTTTGACAATGACTGTTTTAAAACAGCTTGGCACTCTTTCAACTATGTAACAGGAAAACACTAAGTTTGTTAATGCTTCAATGGAATTTCACTCTGTATGCTGCTCCTCCCTGCTCCAACTCTTTGCTTTGGCTTTCCCCTCCCACCTGGAGGCATACTTTTGTGTATACACACCTGCATCAACATTTTGTCTGCTTCAAAAACAGCCTGCATAAGAACAGCAAAGGAACACTCAGGAGGGATTAATTCTTTGCCTCTTTTCAGCCATGGCGGCAAAGAGCCCTCACTGGCATAGCTACCTCCAAGTGATCCTGTCCCGTGAAACTCAGAGAGTGGAGCATTTTCAGAAGGCAGAGAACACTTTGTTGATTGTATTGGAAAGAGTCAATGCAATGGACCCCAGGTTTACAGTGGACTATTCAAGAAACCTGGAAGCCTTAGAGTTTGCCCTCTGTGCTGCAGAGGATGAAGTAACCATGCAGGTTCCCTTGTGCATTGATGCTGATGATCTGATTCTGGAGTGTTCAGGGGAACAGAGCGACTCTGAGAAGGTTAATAATGAGAACCACCAAATGCCAGGGCGTTGCTGTTTCAAAGTACCCAAGGATGGGTCTCATCAAAACTGGACCAAAGAAGATGTATTCAGTGTGGCAGGCAGTACTGAATCCATTGGTCACATTGTGCCAGGCAAGATCCTTTGTCTTCTGAAAGAACTGATCGTCGCTGCTGTTGTTTATTGCAAGAGTCAATCCCTCATCAGGCCAGGTACTGTCTGAGAGAGAAATAGAAAAGAGATGTCTCGGGGAAGGGGGAAGCTGCAATCCTATGTACTCTTAAGTGGGATTAACACACTGAACTTAGTGCAATTTCTGAGTAAGAATACATAGGACTGGACTTAAGGAGACCAAGGGGGAGGGGGAAACTGAGGAGGAATATAGCATAAGTCTCGGTATGGATAGTCACTGACACTGTATATGATGTTAGGGTTCCAGTGTACTTGTGTTTTTCTCCCATGTAGTGAGATGCACAAAAATGTGTATGTTCTCTCTCTCTCCATGTATCTAGAAAGCACAGAAAGCTGAGAGGGAAAATATTTTTGTACTACAACAATGCACTATCCTGTCTTAATATATTAAGTGAGGTAAAGGAAACAGCTATGCCATGGCTTCAGCTAAGACATGTATATGTGTATATCCCTTCAGGTCACCTGCCAAAGAACTAAGTCACTAATGCTAATAAAAGTAAACTATCTATAACATTTGGGCTAGATAAGTAGTTTAAATGGATGCGAAGATGTGTGCACAATACCCAAAAGTACAACATAAAATGAAACTGAAGATATGGTTGGCATTTCAGTACAAAAATACGGAAACACGTAATCTTTTTTTGGCATTCACTGTTTTTTTTAAAAAAGATAGGCCATTGAACATTGCATATCAGAGAATTCACAGTCCTGCTTTTTTTTAAAAAACAAAAAACAAAAAACTAAATGGTATAAGCCTAAGGTGAAAAAGTTTTGTTCATTATTACAAACTACCCATGACACTTACATTCAGCACCAACCAATCATTCTTTGATGTAACTAAAGTACTGCATTTCCTCAGTGCCTGTTATTTATGTACTTAGCAATGATCATAGAATGCCTTTAAGGGAAAATGTGAGGTTTATGTGAAACAAGCAAGAAACTCATTCTGATTTATCTCAATATAATAAGCTGCATGAAAATATTTCCAAGAGAGATTGAAAGAATTTTTCTCATGTGATGCTGGGAACACTGTGAATAATGTACAATTACTAGCTAGTTAGAAATAATGTGACTATGTGGTAATAGTCACAATTTTGAAGATAACTTCAGATTTCTCCCCGATTGTCTCCATTCAGTACACATGTAAATACCTATGTCTTCCACTGAGCTGGAAAAATTAAAGGCCACACCATTTGAGGTTCTAGCAGAACATGTCAAATGATGTTGGCAGACCATATCAGTAATTGGAGAACATCTGTTATCCATAGTGTTGATAAACTTAAAGAGCAGAACTTCTCACTAAATGTATTCTAGAAAATGTGGTACCTTGAATTTGAAATAGAAAATGTGTTTCAACGTTCTTAGCTGATCAGTTTCCTGGTGTAGTTCCTACAGTTTCTACTATAATTTTGATGTTATTTTTGGAAATATTTCTTTCTACCTTAAAGAAAGCCGCAGATTCCCAATAACTACAGATTAAAAACAAGGAAATATGTATATTGATCATTTATTTAACATATGTGCAACAGACACATATGCTTGTTTTTAACTTGCAGTTTTGTGGAATCTACACCTTTTCTCGGAGAAGAAAGAAGATTTGCCAAAATATTAAAGGTAGATCTACTTAGTTACAGATATCAGGGCTTTAATATACTGTGTAATTTAAACTTCATGTAAAATATCTTCCTGTTATGATATTTTGTGCAGTTCTGGCAAGAGTACAAAACATATATGTGAAATTTATTATGTAATAAGTTAATTTAATGTATTTCCATAAAAGGAATGTCTCAAACTAGCGCAACAGATTCCTCTCAAGGCATAAAGTGCATGCTAAGACTGGTAGGAGCAGAGGAGACACTTGTTAAGTCTTGGCAGTACGTATCTGTTGGCTCAACAACAAACCATATTTTTCAATAAATGCATACATGGAACAGAAATTGAGGAAAGAAGCAATCCTATATTCACACAATTGTATAAAGATGCTTTCCCCAAATGACTGAAAAAGCATTTCAAGAGCCACCAGTTGCCTCAGCTACCAAGAACTGATGGCAGATGAAAGTAGGGCGACCATTTAGGCTTCACTGAGAGGAAATGCATCACTGGATAAAGAAGACACAGATTTGCATAAAGTTTGTATATGATAATTTATTTGTAATCTAGATGTATACAGTCACTAATTTATATAGGGGTAGAATTCAGGGACGTAGCCACACTAGTCTGGAATATCAGTATGCAAAGGGGTCTTGTTTGTAGCACCTCCGAAAATAGGTGAGTGAAAGAAGTTGTAGCATAAGCTTTCATAAACTTGGGACTTTACCACACAAGGCTAAAAAGTGCAATTTTAGTAGGATAAAAGTGTCTTTGGCCAGTACTTACCACATGACATTGTGTTTATCTGCTTCCTCCCTGCAGTCCATTAATCGCTGTAGTGCACCTTTTCATCGATTAGCAAAACCTGTAAATACCTTTAAATGTGACTATTATAGCACAGCGGCATGAGTGGGTGCAAAAAGTCTCTTCACTTCAATTCTGGCATTACAGCAGTCCTGTGGCAGGTCAGGGACAGATTCCCCTCTTCTTTCCCCTTCTCACCCACTATTCCAAAGCAGGCTAACTCCATGGCTGGCATTTTTTAAAAAAAATATTTGCTGTCTTTGCATACTTATGGTAAAGCAATAAAATAAAAATAATTTTAAAGCGTTTTTTGCAGGCATGGAGTTAGCCTGCTTTTGGAGGAGAGAGGAGAATTGTGCCCTCTCATGGCACCGACTGCTGTAAAGGCAGAACTGCAGCAAGGAGACATATCACACGCAGTGGTGGGTTGCAAAGCAGAGCAGTTGTGAGAAAGAAAGCAGGTTAGTAAGGAATGTTTTCAAAGTGTTATGTTCCTGTTTCCTTAGTAATGTGACTGCTATGAGACACAAGGATGATGTGATAATGTCCTTGATCTACTTCCTTGGATGAATGGAGTGAACTGCTGCCCAGTTGCTCAGTTCACTACATGCATCTGAGGAAGTAGACTAAGCTTATGAGAATGTATGCTGCAACTTCTTTTTGTCAGTTAGTCCCAAAGGTGCTACCAGACCCCTTTGCATACTAATTTATATAGTTAATCTTCAGAATAGTGGGGAAGACTTGTGACCAGTTACCTTGTGTGTGATAACAGGCAGATTCAAAGGCCTTGATGTTAGGGTTCTTCATCTTTTTATTGAACATGAAAAGTAGACCTTCTCAAATACAAATTACCATACTTCAGAAGACTGCCCCCTGTATAGTCTGATACATGGCTACCATAGATTAAATACATAGTCAGATGAGTACAACAAAATCATCTTCAAATGTCTTGCTGAATAACAGCGGCAGGCAAAAGCAGGAAAAGAATCACTGAACAATTAATAATTATTGCAGTATTGTTGGTCTGTCCATACCATGTTGGCTTGGTGATTCTATAATTCCAAGCCTGCCCTATAACAAGCAGATAACATATGAGGAGCCTTGTGTTACCCACTAAATGGGAATATGATTCAACTAGGAGACAGCTAGAAAGAAAGCCCCATCATAATGTAAAAAGTTTCCTGGTGTTTTTTTTTTAAAAAAAAGACAGATTAGAAACAAAACAGAGTGCAGCCATGGAAGACAAGGTTTCTACCAAGTGTAGTAAAAGCACATGCTGGAAAAAGTACATGAAGAAATTTCAGCCAAAGTAGTCAAGAAGTGAGACTACAGTATCAGTCCATGCTAAAATATGAACCTGTTTCAGCACTACTTCCACCCTTATCAGGGCACAGCTTGATTATATTGCATTTATAATACTGCAGTGAAGAAGGGCAGCATGGAGTTGAGGTCTGCTCTGGCTTCTTTATGTAGACTCTGGCAACAGTGCATGACAGTAGCCCAAGCTGAGGTGGCAAAAAGGGCAGACATAGTCATTACTAACCAACTTATGTTACTGGATCTTAATTTATAAAATTAAGCTGCTCAATTATAACTTTCTGCTACAGTGAGAAGAATCAGTACCAACTAATCTGTGGCCACCCACAATGGTGACTGGTGGCGTTCATGTCTGTGGGATAATAAGTCTGTTTTGGGTTTTAGTCAAAACTTCAGGCTCTATCCAAGGTGCTAGATGCTGTCACCAAAACAGGATCAGTATTATAGATGGCTGTCTTTCAGTTCAGACTTTTTGGTGTTCACGTTCAGACTGACATAGATTCAGCGACCCAGTGAAATAAAGCCACTGGCTGCCACAGGTCACCCTGAAGGAGGACCAAAGGTGACAATATGGTTACGCACTCCCCACTTTCCAGAGTGGTATAATATCTGCAGGTTTTATATATCTTTGGATGGGAGCTTTGTTTTGCTACAGCTGCAGAGCTCTTTGGGCTGGAAGTCAGTCTGAAGAAAATGGAAGTTCTCTACCAGTCTGCACCACAGGAAGAACACTACCATCCCCACATCACTGTAGGCAGATCTGTGCTTAAGTCCATCCAGCAGTTCACCTACCTGGGAAGCATCATTTCCTCAGACGTCAAGATTGATAAAGAGATCGATCACAGATGAGCAAAGGCATATAGTGCATTCGGAAGACTTCACAAAAGAGTCTGGAGTAACAAACACCTGAGGCGAAGCACCAAAATCAGTGTGTATAGAGCCATTGTACTGTCTGTTCTCCTTTATGGGTCTGAAACATGGGACGCCTATCGCAAACACCTATGACTCCTTGAACGCTTTCATTAGTGCTGTTTACGCACAATTCTAAATATACACCGGACTGACTATGTGACAAATGTTGCTGTCCTTGAGCAAGCAGTGAGGCCATGCTATTGAGGACAGCAGCTGCGCTGGGCATGACACGTTTCTAGGATGAAGGACCATCGCATCCCAAAAATAGTATTCTATGGTGAACTCGCCACAGATCAGCATCAGAGGGGTGCTCCAAAGAAGAAATACAAGGACTCCCTGAAACAACATCTCAGGCTTGGCCAAATTGATCACCAACAATGGTCCACCCTGGCCTCGCATCGGGAGGCATGGAGACGCACTGTCTATGATGCTGCTGCCTTTTTTGAAAGTTCACGCCAAATGAGTCTTGAAGAGAAATGACAATGCAGAAAGAACCGCAACCTGGAAACATCACCCAAGGAGACTTTCTGCTGTGCTTTCTGCAACCAGACTTGTTTATCTCGGATTGGCCTTTTTAGTCATCAATGCGCTTGTAGAAAGTTCAGGATGAGTCGTTCCTGAATCTTCGTTTGCAAAGTAAAGCCAGAGAGAGAGGGATGGGAGCACACTGGAGATTTATGGTTCCTCATGATATCTGCTGTATTTAAAAATAAAAAAGAACATGCCTTTGGACGAGCAGGTACCCTTAGGCCTGTTACAGACTGCCAAAATAAAGCTGCTTCGGGTCTCTTTGGAGGTATCCTATTTAAATAATGCATGGGTCATAAGAGTCCGGAGGTCGTGCCAAAGCCACACTCCATTTCTAAGCACTGGAGTGCAGCTTTGGTGCAGCTTCTGGATTCTTAGGATGCATACATCATTTAAACAGCATACCTCCAAAGAGACCCAAAGCAGCTTTATTTTGGCAGTCTGTAACAGGCCTTAGAGAACAAAACAAACCCACTAACTGTGCCTGATATTCCTCAAAAGGCAAACTGTGCAACCTTCCATAAGTCTTTTACCCTATTGCAGTTAGAAACTCCCATCTCTACCTTTCCCCATATTAAGATTACAAACACACTTAAAAATGTTTCTTTTCCCTTTCCTTTTGCTTTGCGGGGGGGGGGTCACTCCTAAAGGCTGGCCTGGGCCTTAAGGAAAAGCATCCCACAATCATTATGAAGGAGTATTAAGGTTCTCCTGTGGTTATATCCTAGAATACCCCTTCATAGTGACATCTCATAGACAAACTCACATATATTATTCTCCAGTCATTTAGGGTTGCCATAACCCGTTTGCAACCGGGTTTTTCCTGGTTTTGGCGGCACCTGCCCGGTCACGGCACGGGGTGCGCCAAAACCGGGAAAGCCCGGTTGCAGCCGGGGTTGCAAGGCAACCCTGGGGCCTCGCTGGCCTCTCCTCCTCCCCACCCGCCATGGCCGTGCGGAGAGGAAAGGAAAAGAGGCCAGCGACCTGGGGCAGAGGAGGGTGCAGGGAGGCAGCGCCCCTTGGGCGCAGCCGCGCCACCACCCCCCGCCTCCCTGCAGCCTCCTCCCTCCTTCTCGGCCTCCGCGGGATGGGGATCAGGAAAGAGGAGGGCCTGGCGTCGCCGCGGCTCCCCGCCTCCTTCATGGCCTCGGGGGGCCAGGAAAGAGGCGAGGCCGCGGCAATCGCCGCCGGGCTTCCCCGCCTCCTTTCCGGCCTCCGCGGGGGCCAGGTAAGAGCGAGGCCCTGCGATCGCGCCGGCTCTTCGCCTCCTCCTGGTCCCTGCAGGGCCAGGAACGAGGCGAGGCCCCGATCCTGGCCTCCGATCGCGGCGAGGGCCCGGGCCCAGGCGGGGAGGAAAGCCTCTTACGTGGAAGCTTCCCTCAACCACTTGCGCCTCCGCTCCCTGCCGCGATCCCGAGGGAATGTAGGACAGAATTTTCAAATGTAGGACACATGTTTGTGTGTCCTACATTTGAAAATTCTGTCCTACATTTTCCCCCGGTTTTGAGGTCGGCGCTATGGCAACCCTACCGTCAGTAGTCTCTTATGTTATGAAACAAAACCTAAACTGTTGTTACTCTGCTAGTTGGCCTGCTGATAGTCAAACTTAAAATATATTATTGTCCAGTCATGTCTCTTATGCTTGAAACAAACGCTAAGCTGTTGTTACTCTCTAGTTTGCCTGCTGAAACAGCATGACATGTTCAGAGACAAGTGCTTTTTGTCTTGTTCTGTTTGCTGTTTCTTCTGTGTTGCTGTTACACCCCATGGCAAGATTGTCTCATTGCATCACTCCAGGTGTCTATGGCAAAGTAGGAAGGAATTCAAGGAAGTAATTCCAAAAGTGAATTAGAGTTGCATAGTTGCCCGGTTTCAAGGTTGGCTCCAACTGTCAGTTGAACGGTCTCTGATCCCTTGCTTTCTGATCCCTCCAGTCTGGCCTGTTTAAAACAATATGGGGATGGGAAGAGAACGAGAACATATACCTGCACTTAAATCTTCTTGCTGTTGTAGAGCTTTGCGGGACACCCGGGCACTGGTTTCTATGTGTGCTAGAAGTTACATGGTTGACTTAACGGTTTTTGGTCCCTAGTATGAAATTTGTCTCTCAGACCCTCCTCTTCATGGTACGAGCTTTTGGAGGAGGAAAGTATAAGCATTAAAGCCAGATAAGGTTGATCAGTAAAGAAATGGCATACCTACATGACAATACGAATATGCACAACCAGCCAGACCCTAAACAAGTTCCGGGACAAGCCTGTTGTTGCTTTTGCAACACACAACTAGCAGATGGTACTTTAAAAGTTCACAAAGACACATGGGGGACCCCATTAATTTTTATTGTGCTACCTCATTCCTTGGGTGGGTCTACCCTGTGGAATATGCAGTTTGGCACCACGTTTAACTGCTGTGGCTCCATCCCACAGACCCGGGATGTGTGATCTGAGAGTTTTGTGAGACACTAGTACTCTTTGCAGGCAAAGCAGAAGAGCTATAAAACATTCAAATTCCAGGATTCTGTAGGTTAAAGCCATAGAAGTTAAAGTGGTGTTCAAACGGCATTATTTCTACTGTGTAGTGCATTTTAGTATTAGCCCAATTTCAAAATGTATCCCATGCCACTATAAGTGATCACCACAAAATTATTTAATTTTTTCTACCTTAGAGACTTTGCCAGCATGTCAAAGCTATAAAACATTTCTATGTTGCATCTGTAGCTCTCCTGTTATATGTTAGAATTATTTCATTTGATATCGTTTTGTTTGCTGGTTGGTTAACCATGTCTGCTGCTGTAACATCAGCTCTCTACAGAAGGGAATGAATTTCATACAGGAAGTGTAATTTGTTCAAGGTGGACACCATTTTACATTGCTGTCTATACAGTATTCCTCAAGTTATCCATGGTTTGCATAGCTTTATTTTAAGGACTCCTATCTTCTAGGAGTCCTTGTGCATATAGATGTTGGTATATCTTATCATTTTACTGATTATTTTCTAATGTCTCTGGCACTGTTATTCTCCATATGGACGGGAACCTAAAAATCTTACTACCGCTGATCAAGATATTTTGCTATCTCCAGAGGAGCAGACAAGTGATGCTTCCTACCCACTAGCACCAAATACCCCCAACTAGGCATGTTATGTACTGGAGTATCTGAAAAAACAGAAAATCCAAGCCCCCTGTCTACTTCTTCACTAAAATTATAATAACTATTGTCCATTATCCCTGCAAGTCAGTATTGCCACTACTACAACATACACTAAGTTTGAGTCAGGGGAATTCAGATCTACAAAGATGTCAAGACTATAAGTGCTCACCAGTACTTCAGTCTAGAACATTGGCAAACGCTAGTGACCAAATGGCCAAGAACTGGACTTAAGGACCAGGCGATTCTCAAAATAATTCACAATTAACTAAGGAGCATGGGTTTATTTACAAACAATAGGGGAAAATAAGAAAAGGCAGCTATATACAACAAAACATAAACAACAGCAAAAAACTAAAAAGGCATAATAAATTAAACCTCACACCAAAAAAAACTTTCTAAGTATAGCCAACCACCAGGAGCTACAACTACCAAAGCAAAAACATCCACAGAACGAATATGGAGAAATGAACAAAAAACATAAGAGCATTTACCCAAAGAAATAGCAACCAATTAATGGTCCCAGAGTGAAGCCACCAGAATGCTAAAGCCCAGTTCCCTTTGCTCTTTATCTAAGTTAAAAACCCCAAAAAGAACCAAGAATTTAGAAAGAAGGAAAAAAACATGCTCCAAACTACTGAGAAGATTGTAAACCTTAATAAGGCAAAAATAAACCTTATAGGTATAGAAAATAATAAGTCTGAATTTCAGGCTATCTATAATTGGTAGCAACTCACAGAATGACAATGACCAATTAAAGTAATAATAGTGTGCTTTTTCAGACACTCCAATCTGCTGCTGAGGAGCTGCCTCATCAACTTAAATGGAGGACAGTAAGTAGCTTTATATTAGAAGCATGACAAAGATCAAAATCTGATCACATAGATTACCCCTACTGAACAGCAGGGACCTGGTTCAGTAGGATAGCAATTCTCATTTCAAGTAAGGTAGTGAGGAAGAAAATGTAATAAGACATCCTATGGCCTAATCTATCTTCCACCCCAAAAATTCCCATATGTAGAGAGACTTTCTCAGTAATGTAGATATATATCCCAGGCATTTCAGGAGATTAGGAGATTTGTGGTGTGCAGTCAAAAGGAATGTTGGCATACATATATTTTGGAAAAAAAAATTGACTCTTTTTTGCTAAGTAATTAGTCTCTGAAAATTGCTCTCGGGATTCACAAGAGAGTCAGAATTCTATGTTCTCTGTGGATACACACACACACACACACACACACACACCACACACACACACAACACACTCACACACAGAGTATGTCACCTGAAATCATTCCCTAAAGCCTCCGGACCACTTTGAAAATTTTCACAATAATGAAAAGCAAAATAGTAAGTTGGCTGTTACAGGTTTGGAAAACAAGTAACTGTCAGCAATGAGATTCAATGTTAACAAGAAATTTATCCATCCCTGAGTTCCCTTTGTTGGTTATAGAGGAATGCTTGATTGTTGTTTCAGAAAACATGCTGAAGGAAGAAATGCAGAACTTTTTAAAAAGAGAGACAAGAGAGAGAGAGAGAGAGAGAGAGAGAGAAAAATCTTTTGAAAATCTAAGTATAAATTGGCCAAATATAGGAATAAGAACAGAAAAATTTTTCAAAGTGCAGATTGCCAAACACAGTAAGGATAACAAAATAGCTAGGAAAAATAAAAAAAAAAGATATGGAGACACAAGAGAAGTTGGGCCAACACTATTTGGTGGGAAAAAACACATTTAGGAGCAGGACAGACACCCCAAAAAGGGCCTGCCGGCGGCCCTAATTCCTCCAGAGGAAAAAGAACCTGGAAAAACGGGTTCTTTTTCTTGCAGGGTGGACGTCATAGAGACAGAGAGACAAGGCACATCCTGTTACACGGCCCAACATCATGACTTAAGGCACAAACCATGTACTCGCAACCCTGTGGCACATCATGATGCGGAGCCATTTACAAGGATGCTCCATTGTCTGCCAAAAAAAAAAAAAAAAAAAACATCACCATGTAGGGTTAGGACCGTGTGGTGCTGCACAAGTCCTTAACCCTAAAATGGCACCACATAGTGCATTGGGCGTTCTGTACTGCGCCTTATTGACTTAGGACCAAGCTCATACCAATAAAATGTTAGAATGAATTAGTTAGGGGGCTTGACCCGGGCATACTAATCAATGAAAATGCATCATTGCTAGAAAGGATGGAGAGGCAGGTATATATACAAGCACGCTTAGTTAACACAGATACAACAAAAAACACAATCTAGTAAACACTGACGATTGCAAGCCCCACGCAAGCAAAACTTACTGATTAATTTGGATTCCACGGGATTTATTTGATGCATGCATAGTGTCCACGGAAAGTGGAAATGCTAATTGCTGGACTGCAGCTCCAGACTCCCTCATTCAGCATGGTCAGGGCCAGTAATGCAGAGATGATGGGAGATGTAGTTAAAAAAAGTTTGCAAGTGTAAGTCCAAAGCATAATGTGCTTTGCATCATGAACCTTAGAATACCTTTTCTATTCACAGAAGAAATAGCACAAGGTTATAACAGATTAAAAGGACCTTGAAAGAAGCCTGTGTGATTAACTCTATTCTCAGATTTCTTTTGGTCATATCTAGTGCACTCAGTGCGGAGAGGTTAAAGGATGAGACATCATACCTTATTGAAATCCAGGGCAAAAGAAATGATCTGCTTCAACATGTCCCTGTAATAAGAAGAAAGCAGGGTGCTCTGAAAACCTCACAAGAGTTGGCAAGAATGGGATTCCACAAGAAGTTGACAAAGTCACAGAAGCTGACTCATCCCTACCAGTTATATTGTCATTGGAGGTAAGAAATGCAAAACTATGTTGTTCAAAGGTGTTGCAGGTATTGGGAGTGGGGAAGAGACCGGCATAATGGCACATAAGTATACATGCATGCAAGGCATAGTCTAACAACACACTTTGCCTTTTCCTCATCCAAGAGACAGTTTGTACAGTGGTTTTATTGTCAGATAAAATTCTGAAGACAGGGTTGAAGGCCTTCTTGCCATGGAAATCCACTGGTGACTTTAGGCAAAAAACATTCTCCAGAGAAAGCAAAGACAAGCCCCTTAACAAATCTTGTGCCCCCCCTTTTTTTTTAGTTTGTCTTATGGTTTGCCATAAGTCCAAAATGACTTGAAAACACACAAGAGGCTTAGATTCAAACTACAAAACAGAGAGGAAGTTCTCTGAAGATGCCAGTCACAGATGCTGGGAAACGTCAAAAAAAAGAAAACAAAACCCTCTAAAGAAACAGCACATAGCCCAAAAACCACAAAAACTATAGCGAAGAGAAAAATACTCAAACAACACTGTGTATAACAGAGACACAATGGTCTCCAACCAAAATTTATATGACGAAGGAGAAGATATTTAGGAGGTGGGGGTGGGAGTTCACTTAAGAAGATGTATATTGGCTCAGATTTTAAAAGTATTTAAAAATATACCAACATTAAGAATCATAGAACATAGAATGTAGAGTTGGAAGAGACCACAGGGCCATCCAGTCCAACCCCCTGCCATGCAGGAAATCCAAATCAAGCATCCCCTACAGATGGCCATCCAGCCTCTGTTAAAGACCTCCAAGGAAGGAGACTCTATCACCCTCCGAGGAATGCATTCCACTGTCGAACAGCCCTTACTGTCAGGAAGTTTACTCCTAATGTTCAGGTGGAATCTCTTTTCCTGCAGCTTGGCATCCATTGTCCGGGTCTAGTTCTCTGGAGCAGCAGAAAACAAGCTTGCTCCCCTTCCAATATGAGACATCCTTCAAATATTTAACAGGGCTATCATATACACTCTTACCTTCTTTCTCCAGGCTAAACATCCCCAGCTCCCTAAAGTCGTTCCTCATGGCATGTTTCCAGACCCTTCACCATTTTGTCGCCCCCCTTTGGACACGCTCCAGTTTCTCACATGCCTTTTGAATTGTGGTGCCAGAACTGGAACAACATTCTAGGTGGGCCTGCCAAAGCAGATACAGTGGCACTATTACTCTCTTGATCTAGACACTATACTTCTATGATGCAGCCTAAAATCAGCATTGGCCTTTTTCGCTGCCGCATCACACTGTTCACTCATGTTCAACTGTGGTCTACTTGGACCCTAGATCCCTTTACACGTAGTTTCATTCAGCCAGGTGTCACCCATCCTATCTGTGCATTTTATTTTTCCACCTAAATGCAATACTTTACATTTCTCTGTGTTGATTTCATTTTGTTAGCTTTGGCCAGCTTTCTAGTCTATTCAGGTCATTTTGAATACTTGATCCTGTCCTCTGGGTATTAGCTATCCCCTAATTTGGTGTGTCATCTGCAAATTTGATAAGTATGCCCCAATTCTGTCATCCAGGTTCATGATAAGATGTTGAATAGCACTGGGCCCAGACAGAGCCCTGTGGGACCCCACTTGTCACTTCTCTCGCAGATGAAAAGAGCCATTGCTGAGCACCCTTCTGACATTACCTCAAGACTGATCAGAAAAGAGTCTCCATGTTCTCTAATGTTTCCTTTACCTTCGAAACATAATGAACAACCTGTATAGACAACAGTAGCATCCCCAAGGCATGTATTTCTGGAGGGCGGAATGGCTATATTTGATCAGGGGTTGGTTGTTTAAAGGAAAAGACTGGACTGCTCATTTTATCCTTTACATCCCAGTCTTTTTTCCACATCTGTTAACATTAAAAACTTTCAGATACAGTGGTACCTCGGGTTACGAAATAATTCGTTCCGCGGCTAATTTCGTAACCCGAAAAACCTTCGTAACCTGAATTGCCATAGGCGCTATGGAGAGAAAAACGCCGCGGCTCCATTTAAAATAGCGCCGGGGTTTTTTCGTAACCCGAAAAACCTTCGTAAGCCGAAACATAAATCCCTATGGGATTTTTTCGTATCTCCGAAAAAATTCGTAAGCTGGGTAATTCGTTTTCCCGAGGTACCACTGTAGTGGATTTGCATATAAAAATATTTATATCCAAATCCCTTCAGGAAAATGGACATAATAGGTCTAGGCTACTTTGAAGTTGCCATAACCTACAGTCTCTCAGCAACAGCCTTGTCTCCTGCAATATGGAACAAAAATTGCAGCTTTTATCTGCATGAATCAGTAATTATTTTAAAATGCTTATAATGGGGGGAGAACCTAAATTTTAATTAAGACCTGAGTTAGAAAGATCATGACCTCCTGCCTTTTCTGCCACCATTTCAAGCAGTAGTGGTTAGGCACTCTACAACTTTATCACAGCTATAGTAATATTGTTATTCAGGTTATTAATTTTTATGGGGCAGCATTACGCCTTTTTTTTTTTTGGGGAAAGATGAAAAATGGCTCTGAAATGAACTATAAATTCATTTTCCAGGAAAGAGGGTATGCTAGTCAGTCATTGTTAGTTTTACTTCATTGGCTGAAAACACCGACAACTATGGGAATAATATTTAAAATGGCAGAACAGTGGCTGCATATTATGCTTCGTGTTTCACCCCTTACAAAGGAAGATACTGTCTTTTAAAAAATGAAAACTGAGATTAGGGGAAACACAGATTAGGGGAAAGACTGCTCCCTCCTGAGATTGCCCATGGTTGCTCTGATAACTATTCTATAAATATAATGGTTGATTTATGAAAAGCTGTCTCCTCCTGTTTCTAGGTTGTAAAAAAAAAAGAGGTATTAATGTAAGAAAAGCTTAGTGGCTATTGCAAGCCATACGAAAACTAAGATTTGATTGGAGAAATATGTATCTCACTTGCATTATATTATAACTGTATTTCTAGGTGTCTAGAGTACTGTAAAATTTGCAGAAGCAGCATAATAGGATTAGACTGCTAGTGCCTGCTAGTCCGAACACTGCAGAGCAGCTGGGTTGGCAGACTAGACTCTCAATAAGAGTGGTCTCAGACAAGGTCATTCTACAGCTCTTCTTGTCTAAGTGAATGTGTGTCTGAAGATTATCGCACTGCGTCTGAGAATGTTCCATATCATCACGTGATGATGAAAACGTTCCTGGAACGGATATTACCGCATTAGAAATCAAAACGGGATCAGAACGGGATCAGAACGGCAGTTTACCGCACTGCGATCCTTTTCTTGAAACCATTCTCAGAACGGTTTGCTGTATTATTTTGTGGCTGTCTTCTGATGACGTCGCCACTCAGTGGTTGGACGGCTCGGGAGAGCGCTGCCCCCAGGAAAGAGGGAAAAGGGAGGCTTGGGCCATGGAGCTCGCTCTCCTGAGTCCCTCGGCTTACTGAAATCCCTCACCTCCCTTCCCCATAGGAATCAATCCAAAAACGGAGTTTTAAAAGAGCAGTGAGCCCTATGGGTCTTCATCTGGGGGGAGCAGAGATGCTTGGCTATGGGGTGTCCTGCATCTCTCCCTCTCTCCTCTTTCCCATGGAATCAATCCAAAACGGAGTTAAAAGAGCATGATGGCCCTATGGTCTTCATCTGGGGGGGGGCAGAGGATACTTGGCTAGGGATTATCCTGCCATCTCTCTCTCTCCCCTCTTTCCCCATAGGAAAGAATCCAAAAACAGAGTTTAAAATCTCTCTCAGATGCAGACCCAAAGGGCTCCCTCTGCTCCTTTTAAACTCGTTTTTGGATTGATTTCTAGGGAAGGGAGGTGGGGGATTTCAGTAAGCCTAGGGACTCTGGCCGGGAGAGTGCTTCTCAGCCTCACTGAGAAGTCTCCCTCCGAAGATTCTCTTGGGAGGGAAAGAAGACAAGCCCCATATAAAACGCTGGGGCTTCATATGCGGCTATGTTTGAGAAAATAGGATAAAACCTATGTAACTTGATGGGCCAAGGCAGAGAGTCCCCTCTTGGCAGCCGGGCATTAAGGGAGCTCCGGAGGTCCTTCACGGAGGGAAAGGGAGGGGACTGGACCAAGGGCAGAGCCCCAGCAGCCATAGCAGCTCTTTAAACCGATTAGAAACAGAAGAGTCCTCTGCTGTCATCACCATTCCCCTTTTTGGCAGCTTGACACCTTTTGCTCCTGTGTGTGTGCATGTAATGTGTGCCTTCAGGTTGTGAGTTCCCTCCCCGCTTAATCTTGTCTGGCTCTTTGCTATGGAATTTGGAAAGTTGTTTGCTTGCTTTCTGTGGTGCTCCAAACAGAGGAGTTTGTGGGTTCCCTCTCTTGGGAGGAGAAGGTCCTGGGCATCCCTGCCTCCTGCATTGTGACAGCACAGGAGCCCCACTGGACATGACACTAGAGACCCCCGGAGAAGCAGCCAGACCCTCTCCCTCTTGCTCTCTGCTCTGGTCTCTCCTTTCCCTCTCTTTCCCTGCTTTCCTCTTCTCTTCCTTGTCCCACCTTTCCTCCCTTTTTCCTCCCTTCCCTCCCTCCTTCTTTCCCCCCTCACACACACACACCTTCCCTCACTGCAGTCGCTCGCCTGCCTGCCTCCCTCCCTGCCTGTCATTCTTTCAGCCAATCAGAAGACAGAGGAATGAGGGAACGGATTTGAGAACGGATAAGAATACCGCACACACTTCTCTTGGAACGTTTTCATCACGTTTCAGCTCTCTGGGAACACATTCAGAACACATTCAAATCCGTTCCCTCCTGGAACACATTTGGAACACATTTAAGCGTTCTGAGAACCCGATTGGAACACATACGTGCGGTATTCTCAAATGCGTTCCGTTCTCATCACGTGATCAGAACGTTCTCAGAACGCAGTGCGATAATCTCCTCTGTCTGCATACATTACAACAAAGAAATATCTAGGATCCAGGAGGATGCAATGAATCCTCCTTTCTTCCAGAGATATGTATAGTGATATGTGTGTGATGTAATAAGATTCTCTTGAGAGGGGTAAAAGGGAGAAAGGGTGGACTTCTAGTAATCTGAAGCACACTGCCTCCTAGATGTCATATATAACCTCCTTTCACAACAAACAGTTGTTGTGCATCTGCAGTCGTTAAGGCTGGGAACACAAATTCATTCATTGCCATCAATCTATAAATACGTGAATAGAGAAATAGAAACAAAATATTACACATCCAGATCTTCTGATTTTGTCAGAACCTTTTTAATAAGTTCTAGAGTAGAATCTGTTTCTAGTTCAAGTTCCATTTGAAACCTTGCAGAAATGCTAAAAATGTGGATTTTATTTTATTTTGCATCACATTTTTCTAAGGATTGTGCCCAAGGTGGATAATCAAAATAACAGATACACAAATATTTTAAATGGCAACATATAAAATGAAGATATCAGGAAATATCATGGGGATGTCAGAGATGTGTGCACCCCTCCAAGGTCTAGTGAGGGCAAAAGTGGCTCTCATCTCCTCAGAATTTGTCCACCCTGAGTTCAGTGAAGACTGTCCTGGCGTAGAATAATGTTTGGGCTAAATAAGATGATCTAGTTGTTTCCAGTTTATGGCAATCCTAAAACAAACATATCATGGGGTTTTCTTGTCAGATAATCTGTTCTGCCCATAATTCTATAACAACATGCTATGGTACCACAGTGTTACTCAGACTTGTGGTCTGTGGACAAGTCCTGGCTCATGAACTTGGCTGCTGGTTTTGTGAAAGGTGAATTTCCAAGAAAGAAAGATACAATTGTAGTGAAGGAACACAAATATCGTTCCAGTGCCTGGCATATTGGGGGTGGGGAGAACCCAGTCTCTTACATCAGGTAATTTAAGAAGCACTGCTGTACCGTATCATTGTACACAGAGTACAGTACATAGAGCTGTTGTACCGTACATTACTAGGCTTGAATAATAATAATAATAATAATAATAATAATAATAATAATAATAATAAAAAAATTTATACCCCGCTCTTCAGCCAAAAGGCTATCAGAGTGGCTTACAAATTGTTAATTAGACTTTTCCCTGCCCTCAGACTTACAATCTAAAAAGATACAAAAGGAGAAGGGAATGGCAGTGGGGAAGGGGGAAAGTCCAGCAGATCTTCTCTCCCTCGGAGGCCTGGATCAAGGCTGATGGACTGGATGGAGGGCCCATCTTCTTATTCTGATTAGGCCCAATGGAGCTGGCCTGCCCTTCTCTCCCTCTGGATGAAAGCCTCTATTTTAAAATTGTGAGGAATGACAGCTCTACAGCTTTCTAAGGCAACTTGTTCAGGCATGAGATTTACCAACATTATCTGTTCATATAAATCTTTCAAGGGTGGGAATCAAGGAGGAGGCCAGGTAGAGTAGATTACATACATATTAAAAGATGAAGTAAATTCTATTTTAGATTGTTAATTGCTATGCTTTTTGATTCTATGGATACATGAGATGTAACCATTTCTGTATGGAAAGGTGTGGAATTCCCAAACCAGGTTCTGCTAGGTCTATGACAGCCTGAAGGAGGTAATGGGATGGATGAGGAAAAACAAATTGAAGCTGAATCCAGTCAAGACAGACGTGCTTACTGTCACCAATTTATAGGAGGGGCAGTGCAAAGACAGAAATATGTATCAGGATTAGTATGATAACAGATGGAAAGAAAGCTCTCTATTCCCTTGCACTGAGTAAAAGGTGATTGCTGCATGCACTAAAATGTTTTGCACTCTTGGTGGCCACAGCAATTCAAAGTCAGTTCAATCAAGATCAACACAAAGCAGACAGATGTAATCTGCTTTTGTCAGGATCATTCTCTCTCTCATTACTTACCTTCCCAGCACCAAGACGTGTAATCTTTAATAATATACTTTGCTAGTAATCAATATGTCATCTTCAAAAGAGAGATAAGAGGCTGCCACTCAAAGAGTTACATCTTGAGATCAACAACTGATTGAGCTAGGTGACATTTTTAGCATAACACAGTTAACTGTACAGCTTTAGCCAGTAGTAGTATCAACAGGAGAACAAATACTATGCAGAAGTAATAATCTGACCAGTTTAAAAGTTGCTGTTTTTCCTAGTTTTTTTGGATCAGCCATCTTGTTTAGCAAAGTCCTGATTTAAACTTCTATATATTCATTTAATCAAAGGCACACATAACTAATCCCCCTCCTCTTCCTTGAGGAAATGATTCTTCAGCCAGTGACATCTGAAGGTCCTGTTGCAGAATTTCAGGTGAACCATGCTATCAGGGACCTTCAGGCTTTATTTTTATTTCATAAATCAGCAACTCCCTGCATCATTACATGAATGAGATGCATCTCCTGGGGATATTTTAGAGGCAAAAATGAAGAGCTAATAGACTTTACCTGACCACTCATGAAACTTAATGGTTGGAATAACCTTGCCTACAATTTGGACCACATACTTCTCAAGAACATGAATAACTGCAGTACAAGGGAGGCGATGGGATTAACCAGTATACTTTGGGTTGATTTACATGTTACATTTTTGTGAGTATTTGCAGAGGAGGGAGTGACTTGAACATCTACATACCTGAAACAAAAATAGCATACAAAGTGGTAACACTGGCCAACGTCAATATGTGATGTTGCAATGTTACTAAACCTGCCTGTTCTACATTTGAGTGATTGTGTACATATCTATAGAATGCATTCATATGTGGCATTCTATGTGTATCCACATAATAATTCCACCCATTAATTTTTATCATTCAAAACAGATGGGGTAACATCCATGCAAGTAGGATTGTACAGTACAAACATATGCAGCAAAGACAGTATAGCCAATGCTTCATAGCTGTGTGTCTCATGCATTAGCTCTATTCAGTTTGAAAGAGCTGTGTGAATATTGTGTAATATCACCTACAGAGACTATAATCCACATATCCCAGAGTACATGGGTCCTAAATTACAGTCAAGAACCTGTATCTGTCTGAGACTGAGCTATCTCATTAGTGCTTTTGAATTTTATATGACTTGCTGTGTTATTAATTCAGAAATAGTGGCGGGATACAGACGGGCAAAAAGGGGTGTGTTCATGACGTCATGAAGGTATAGCCTTCAGACAGCCCTTACCTGAATGCCGCCATGAACACACACCCCGCACGCCCCAAGTGGGAAGAAGCAGCATTAAAAAGGTGCTGCTTTTCCCCCGCTTCTTTTCTTTGATGGGGGATGGCAGGGGGACAGCAGTGGCAACGGCGACAGCTGTGGCTGTGCATTGCAGATTCAGCAAGAGCGTAGGGACCAAAGGAGAGGAGGCATCCATGATGCTGGTGACACTGGCAACGTGCAAGCAGACAAGGATGCCAACACCAGCTGATCACCAGCTGGCAGGAGACCACCTTTGTTCTTGGCCAGGGCAGGGGAAAAAGTTTAAAGGGGCTTGGGTGCTTTAAATGTGCACATATGCTTTCTGCCACCGGTGCTGAGCGCCGCAGCTGCGCATCTGCCAGCCGGCAAAAGAAAAAAAAAAGCCCCGTTTTTGGCCGCCCGTGAGGAAGCTGCCTCTCTCTTTGTGGCGTCCTGCGAGGCAGCGGTATGGAAACTGCGGGTCAGAAACGGCCCCAGGTGAGGCGTCTTCACTGCCCCCCATGTGGAAGCTCCATACACCTTAGCCACGCCCCCGGGGCGGGCGGTCTAGAGGCTCCGTATTCAGTAGAATACACCTCCAAGATGTCTTCCCCTGCCCGTCTGTATCCTGCCAGTGCATCCTTCCTTAGAATCTGAAAAAAACAAAAACCCAAACCTGAGTGACCTCTACTTCCATAGTCTCTACATTTCTTGTATAGTTCTCCTTAAGGAAAGACTAGCCTGGAGTATATGTTAATGGGAGTGGTGACTTGGGTCAACAACATATATCATGGGTTCTAGTGTGTTGTTATTTTATTCTAGGAGTGTGGAATGTCTGGGGACTCTAATTCAAATTAGACCTAGTCTCCATAGCAAATGGTGAAGAATGATGAGAGTTGAAGTCCAGCAACATCTGAAAAGAGATGCTTTCTCCCACTCCTGCTATATTTTGTGGGTTTCCGTCTCAGATTAACTACACTGAGGTGCAGTGAATTCTGAAAGAATAATTCAGCTTCTAGCTTCATTTTTTTCTTTTTAGGTACTGTACTAATCGCCCCATCCTCAGACTTCTCCAGATTGTGAGCAACCTGAAGGGATATCATTTGGACAGTCTCTGTCTCCTTGACCAAGTTAACCATGAGAACTGGAGAAAGGAAAGCAAGAAAGGAGGACTTACATTTCATCACTTGAAGGTAGTTCTTTATTCTTTCTGGACTGTCAATCTTATTTTTTTATGCATTTTCCTCTCAGCCATCAGGGTGATTTTCTTTTCTGCTGTGGTAGCTAAAATAACTGGAAAGGATATATAGTTCTTCTTCTTCATGTGCCATTATGTTTAACCCTAACAGTAAGGAACACCAATGGTAGGATTGTGCTGCTCTTTTTAAATTGTTGAATCCAGAAACACACACACACATACACAAAACTATCAGGATCCTTGCTCCTGCTCTGTGGTCTGTTCCCCAAGCTGCACATGCAAGAAAGTAGGAAGGGAAAGTTTGGAACAAGGAACAGCAGGAGAGATGGAATGAAAGTTGCTTTCATATCAGCACTGTGGCTTTTATGTGAACCTGTATTGGCTGTTTTCTCCATTTTGTAGCTGAAAGGGCTGTAGGGGTGAAAGAGAAAAATAGCTCATCTGTTTTAATGTATCCAATAGTATCTGAGAATGCCAGCAATAGGCCATCTGATGTTATTGGATGGGTTGCATTTAATTGTTTAGACGTGCTTCATCTCTTACCACTACAGGTTAGAGAACATGGAGCAGCAGAACATGTTTTACAAACGTTTGGGTGTATGCCATTTGGGTGTAGCTTGCAGTCTTTTTACCTTAGTTTTTGTACCTTTTAAGTCTTACTAACTGTGAGATTGTTCTAGCAAAGAAAGCCAACTTCAGAACAGATGACAGTTTTAGATTCCTGCCTTGTTTTTGTTTAGCTTTATTTGTGAATTATTTTCTTAATTATCTTGTAGTTTGCTGTGCTTGCCTTGTTTGGCTGAAGATTATGAGTTACTTTGCTTTGAATGAAAGCTAATTAGTGGCAATGTTTGTCTCTTAATTTCATAAAGAAGCTTTAATGAAATAGTACTCTAAAGGCACCAGATAACAGCTTCTGTCTGATAACAGAAGCTAAGCATTGTGAGCCCTAGTTAGTGCTTGGATGGGAGTTGTTGTTTGCCTTCAAATCATTTCCAACTTCAGGTAACCCTCAAACAATCCTATCACAGGCTTTTCTTGGCAAGATTTATCCAGAAGGGATTTGCCTTTGCTTTCCTCTGAGGCTGAGATAGTGTGACTTACCCAAGGTCACCCAGTGGGTTTCCATGGGTGAGCAGGGATTCAAACCCTGGTCTCCAAAGTTGTAATCCAACATCATACCACTACACCATGCTGGTAGATGGGAGACCAGCAATGAATTTCAGATACTGTAGGCTGTATTTCAGAGAAAGCAACTTGTAAAAAAATCCCTGAGTATTCCACATCTAAGAAAACCCAATGAAATTCATGGGGTCACCATAAGTCCACAGGGGACTTGAAGGCGTGCGCGCACACACACACACTCCAGTCAAAAGCAATACATAAAATGTTGGCCTTTCACATGAGCCACTGTAGAAAGCCTGTCGGTGCCACTTGAGCACCTCTTGCCATAGGATAAGGGTAGAGGCAAAATAGCTATCCAGGGAATAGATAGATAGATATTGTAGATGAGGCACAGTTTAATGAAGCAGTATTTTGCTCATAGTTCCATGGCAGTTAGAACTATCAGAAGTATAATTTCGCCACCATCCACTATCAGAAACATCAGAACTTTAATTTTTAAAATATCATTTAGTTTTTCAGCAATCAACACATATGGAAAATGTTAAATTGACATATAAGACAGAAAGCAGAAATAGATCATATACATAATAGATCTTTTGCTCGAGGGATAAGTTTTAGCAGGTCTAAAATACATTTCATTCTGCAGCTTAGATGATTACTATAAGGAACATGTTAGGTAATACATAGCGTTAAAGCTGCAACAATGCCAAGAATGGTGCCCCTTTTCCAAAGCTAGGGGGAAAAAAATCACTTTTTGGATTACAGAATTCAGAATCATTTAAAAAGCATGGCTAGTAACTACAGCTTACACCATTCATCTGGATTCCCCTACCTTTTTAACATTAGCTATCCATATATTATGAAGCTTATCACTTGGCTTTTAAATTTGACTTACCTCTATCCAATTTAAAGCTTATTTGGGCAACATCCTGATGTTATCAGAAGGTTTTTGCTGCCAAATTTGCTGCCTGAATACAGTCCGGGTACATCTCTGCTTCCAGGAGTGCTCCGTGTGGCTCTTTTCGGATCTGAGAGTTTTCCGGCTTAAGAAAATGGCTGCCGGAGCGCTCCTGGAAGCGAGGATGCACCCGGGCTGTTATTTGGGCAGCAAATTTGGTGCCCAAGTTAAGCTTTAAGTCGAACAGAGGTAAGCTGAATTCAAAAGTCAAATGATAAGCACCAAGATATCTGGTTCCTAAATGTGCAGTACTAAGCCTGGCATGTTTATTTTTGATAAATGTCTGAAGCACAACCGAACTGTCTGCATTGTCTTTAGCAACTGTGTATGTTTTCTGCTAGATGGTGTTGCTTTGGGCCACTCACTTTTTCTCTTCACCTGAAGACTGGATATATCTGGAAGGGTCTGTGTATCGTCTGCTGGTGATCTTGCTTTGCTGTTTGGTGACAAAAAATCTTCCCCATTTCCTGTATCCTGAACAAAATCTGTTCGAAGAGGATGGTTTGGACCTGAATAATTTGTATCCTAAAGTGGAGAGCTTTGCTTGCACCCCAGAGCCCTTCCTGAAATTCCATTTTGCCATGAGAGAAACCAACACACACCAACATGTGGACAATGGTCTCAAAGCCCTACTTCATCTCCCAGCTGAGGATAAGTCCTACTGGAACACTTCCTTCTTTGATATGCTGCTTGATAAGGTAATTGATTCATAAATAGAGGGTAAGTTAGAAAAAAAATGAAATTTTGTTTTTTCACTCTCAGTGACTTCTTGGAATTTTCTCAACCACTGAGGATTCTTCCAGATTTTAAAATTTATTTTATTTAAAATATTTACATACTATTCTTTAGCACTGCTCACAGGACACTTTACAAAATTAGGTTTCAGTATAAAAATCAAAATAAAATAAAATTTGCTACATGTTAACCTGTCGAAATAATACTTTTTAAAAGCCTGGGAAAACTTAAGTAATGCAAGTAAGCACCTGAACAGACAGGCCAAAATAAAGCTGCTTCGGGGCACTTTGGAGGTATGCTATTTAAATGACACATGCATCTTAAGAGGCCAGAAGCTGCGCCAAAACTGTGCTCCAGGTCTTAGGAGTGGGGCGTGGCTTTGGCACGGCTTCTGGACTCTATGGACCCATGCATCATTTAAACAGCATACCTGCAAAGTGACCTGAAGCAGCTTTGTTTTGGCCTGTGTGTTTGGGCCCTTAGTAAGTAAGTAGTAGCACTAAAAATATAGTAATGTTGGTACCAGGTGCAATTTTGTGGAGAAATAATTCCATAAAGGTAATGGTACAAGTGTAATGACTCATTAGAAACTCATTTCCATACAGACAAACATACTGTATCTGTAAAAAAAAAAAGGTAAAAAGAATAAATAATTTAAAATCAACACATGAGTAAGATATATAGTTGAGTGATTCCATCCTCTCACACTCACTACCTTCTGAAATTACAGAAAATTAGATGATGATGACTGAGCCTTTAATCAACAACTATTCATTTAGATTTTCACAATTTAATTTCACAAGCTTTGACTCAGACTGAGGAATATTTACTTATCAAATTTGCAGATGACACCAAATTAGAAGGAGTAGCTAATACCCCAGAGGACAGGATCAAAATTCAAAATGACCTGGATAGACTAGAAAGCTGGACCAAAGCTAACAAAATGAAAATCAACACGGAGAAATGTAAAGTACTGCACTTAGGATGAAAAAATGAAATGCACAGATATAGGATGGGGGACACCTGGCTGAATGAAAGTGCATATGTAAGGGATCTAGGAGTCCAAGTAGGCCACAAGTTGAACATGAGTCAACAGTGTGATGTGGCAGCTAACAAGGCCAATGCAAGTTTAGGCTGCATCAATAGAAGTATAATGTCTAGATCAAGGGAAGTAATAGTGCCACTATATTCTGCTTTGGTCAGGCCCCACCAGGAATATTGTGTCTAGTTCTAGGCACCACAATTTAAAAAGGATGTTGAGAAACTGGAGCGTGTCCAAAGGAGGGCGACTAAAATGGTGAAGGGTCTGGAAACGCCCTATGAGGAACGACTTAGGGAGTTGGGTATGTTTAGCCTGGGGAAGAGAAGGTTAAGAAGTGATATGATAGTCCTGTTTAAATATTTGAAGGGATGTCATATTGAGGAGGGAGCCAGTTTGTTTTCTGCTGCTCCAGAGACTAGGACCCGGAGCAATGGATGCAAGCTACAGGAAAAGAGATTCCACCTCAACATTGGGAGGAACTTCCTGACAGTAAGGGCTGTTTGACAGTGGAACACATTCCCTCGGAGTGTAGTGGAATCTCGTTCCTTGGAGGTCTTTAAACAGAGGTTGGATGGCCATCTGTTGGGGATGCTTGGATTGAGAGTTCCTTCATGGCAGAATGGGGTTGGACTGGATGGCCCTTGTGGTCTGTTCCAGCTCTACAATTCTATGATTCTATTTTTAAAGCCTTTAAAATTATTACCAGCAAGACTGATATATGCCAAATGCAGTGGGCTTGCAGGATTTGCTTTTTCCTTCTTCCCTAGAATCCAGAGGTCCACCAGACATGTCCTGGTAAAAACTACTTGAGACAGGGAGATACAGTGGAATGCGTAACCTACTGCAATTAACAAGCCATATATCAAAACACTTCTGTATCTGAGTTATTATATGCCTGGGATTTCCAAGACAAAACTCTTGAAATGGCCTGCACAAAAACCTAATGAAAGACAAGAAATGTATACTACTATTTTATAGAAGAGCAACACTGAGTCGAAGATATATTTTACAGAGAAGTAGCTATGTCTGTTGCTGCTCTTTTGGCTAAGGGATAATTATATCAAGACCTAGGATGGTAAAAGTTTTTGTTAATTTTTTTCATTTTTGTTTAAATTGTTAATATATTAGAAGAAGAAAAACCTGCAGTGATCTACATGTACTACAAATAATGCAGAAATCTATCAATAGAACCAACAACCTGTTAGTCCTTGGGTTTAGGAATCTGGTTTAGTTTCATTCTAAGACCTTTAAGTCAAACAGACCTTTAGGCTATTGGAGAAAGTTAATGGTGTGTGCCTGACCAACATACAGAAGAGAAGGAAAATATGCATTATTAGAATTCAGATTTGAACTAACCAACCTTTCATGCCTCACCCTGTACTCTTTCTCTTTCAAATTTCAAGAACCGGAAATAAAACTTTTTGATAAAAAGTTGTACTGGACATAAAAAAAGAATCCCGAAACTTTCATATTAGGGTAATAATTTTATTATACCACTTAAACAGTACATAGTGAATATTTTTCAGATTCTCCAGACTTCTTCCTTATTCATACCTTCTTCTTTGATAGGAGTTCTGGGGAACTCAAAAGCTTTTACACTATTTTGCACCTTTGACTTGGCCTAAAAATTGTATTGCTCTGTTATACATTTTGTTAGTTTTGATAATTAGCGACAATAATAACTGTATGTCTAACCTGGACAAAGTGTATGTAAGCTGGATTTGAGGAAACCTTGGCAGCCCCTTTTCTATAGCAAAGCACTTTCTAAGCAAAGACGTGTTGGAGAAAGCACTGATGAGGATTGATTTAAATGCTTCCTTTGTTAAATGTTTACCTCTGACATATCTACCTTGCTTAAATGTCTCCTGTCCATGGTTGTTGTGGACTTCCAGATCCAGAACCATGCCTCTCTTGTCAATACAAACCTAGTCAACACAAATTATTTCCTGGGAAATGTTCTGGATTGGTGTATCAGAAAAGATGAGGTTGGCAGGGAAAAATACCCCTTTCTACCCACTTTGCCTTTTCCATTTTTTTTTCATTCATAGTGTCCACTGCCAAGGGCAAAGGAGTGTGTTGTCAAACCACCCTGGACACATTTGATTTCATCTGATCTTAGAAGCTAAATAGAGTTGGACCTGATTAGTACCTAGATCAGAGGCCACCAGGAATCCAGGAATCTCCAGATGGGTTAGGAAAAAAAAAATCCTGAAGAGCCCCTGCCAATCAGAGCTGATAATACTGGGTTAGAGGACCAAAGATCTGAGTGTAAGGAAGCTCCTTATTTTGTGGCTTTGTTATATATGAAAAGAACATGGAAAAGTCATTTTTCCAGGTTGCATAAAAGTGGCTGTGCTGGCTGGAGGATTCTGGGAGTTGTAGTTATAGAAGCAACTTTCCTAGGCTCTCCGCAATCATATTTCACTCCCTAATGTATATGCATATTTTACTTGCTAATCATTCTCACTGTGTTCATCAGTAGGGCTTCTTCAATCAGTAAAGACTACGGGCAGCCATGAGCCCATGTGGCAGACCATCAGGGAACTGGGGAAGGGTCTGACAGCAGTATCTCACAGGCCTCAAGAAATCAGATCATATTGGAAGAGATGTGATGAGGGACATACTTGCAATTCAAGCAAGAATAAGAGTGCTATCATACACATATGTGCAGGAGACAGAATGGAGACACCTCATTGAGGAAGAAAAGGTGCAACCAGATCCACAAGATTAAGGATGTGTTCTTTCAAGGTTACCAGATCTCAGGGCCAGGCTTGGAATCTCTTTTCCAGTCTTCAGGGCAAGGGGGGTGGATCTCAGAGTGAGAACAATCACTCAAGGTGTGTGTGTGTGTGTGTGTGTGTGTGTGTGTGTGTGTGTGAGACTCTATGTTGCTGGTTCTATTGCAGACTGCTTTGGAATGATTGGACCACATACTCCAGGGGGTCCACCTGGCCCACTCTTCCCTCTTCCTTCTCTCAAATAATACTAGGAACCACCCCTAGATCTCAGGGTTTGGGCCCTGAAGTCTCAAGCCTGGATGCTGCTCACCTGGCAAACCTAGGAGTTATTCACACTGTGAAAATAATTCAGGATGAATCCAGGTTGAATCTCTGTTGTTCACATCCATACAAAATGCACCCAATTAAGTTTGGAGGGGTGGGGGCTGCAAAAAACAAAACAAAACACTTAATCTGGGATAATCAATATTGGGTTTCCCCCCAAGTTTAAAAAAAGATCCATATTATTGGTAGTGTGAATAACAGACCCGGGATAAAGTGCTGCATACCAAAAGGGGGTACCAAATGCATTCACACCATTGGCTCCATCTTTATTTGAATACTTACACATGTGAGCAACTGAACTCACAGAGATGCACACTGATGCAGATCAATACAGTTCCATAGTGTGAATAACAAACGTAGAATGTGTGAGTGAGATGATTTGCATCGTCGGGTTTAAAAAAGGACATGTGAATGACTCCCTAGTTCGTGGGAAACATGATTGGCTCAAGATGCCTAAATGACACCAAGTTTGAACAAGCACTTTGCCTTCCTTCCTCTTCTTATAGCTGTTGGGCTTCTGTAATCAGCCACACTACAAACCTGAAGGCTGGGATATAAAACCATTAAATGGTGAAACAAAGAAACCCAGAAATAAATGTTTGTCTTCTAGGGATGCAGACATAAAACTTACCCATACCAGTCTGAGAATTGTTGGCAATTGTCTGCCTTAAAATATTCATTGCTCTGTATAGAATGTTTAGCAATGGTAGTGAAGGTTTTGTACTTTTGCAGTGATGGAGATGTCCTTTAATATATTTTCACAGTAATATTTTATTCAGTTTCAGGTGTACCAGATTAAGGATACGCAGCGGATTTCTGCTATGTCAAACATCCTGTCAAAAACCAAGAAAATAGGGAACAACCAGAGCTGAAAAGCATTTCCTGGCATCACAGAGCTACCCTGACTGGATGGATGATTTCAGTAAAGTTCATTTCCTGTGATCAAAATTACTCCTTGCTGTGGACTTGAGGTTTTTTCCCCCTCATCACAATTGGTTTAATGGCGAAAAAGCAGAACAAAAATGGCAACCTGTGACCTTAGCCAGGCGAAAATCACCAGGTGGCAGTTCCATCATTAGAAATAATGATCCAATTTTCTGTCCTTTGGTAGATCAAGTGAATGCACATGGTGATCTTATTTTCTGTGTACAAATGTATTGTAACAACTAGGTGGAAACATTATATTTTTCAATCTCAGCAAAAAAATACAAGCCTGTAGAATCCGTCAAGCAAGAAGCACAGATGCTGTAAAAAGTAGCACAAAGTGATCTTATTTTACTCTAAAAGTAGAGTGCTTTCCTTTACCCTGTCTTTGCAGTAAGCTGGCTGGCACAACTTTAGGGGCTCCTGAAAACATGAATAACCATCTAGTGGCATTTCTGCTTACCTCCTCTGGCCTTTCTTCCTTGACAGATAAAGATATGCCAGAGAAACAAATACAGGTTGAATATTTCCAGGGATCTGCTATTTCAGAAGGAAGTTTTGTAAGCCACAATTTTTCTGAGTCCAGTTTAGGCTCCGCCTCTATGTGCCTATATATACACTAATTTCAGACACTGAGAAACCACCTATTTTGGTCATGATGATTATGTCTAATAATATAACTTTTAATTGTCATTTAATTGTAATACATTGTACTTTGTTGCAAGCAGAGCATTATAAACTATGGTGGGACTTGTGTTATATATTATCTTTCTGTATGGGAAAATTTCATAAATTCATAATCCAGTATTTTAGGTACTTAGGCCAAAAGGTGTACATATTTAATATGTTTCCATACATTCCCAGTTACTTTAAAGCATCGTTGTACCATGTTAATTCATATTTGTGAGAAAGCATGGAGTACTAGTATTCGTACCAGGTAATTAAATTATTTCTCCCCTCTTTTCTGACTCCCATTTTATTCTAAAGAAGTTCACTGAAAATTGTTGTTGGCCCTGTACAGACGGGCCCTTTGCGGCGGTCCCATGACATACTAGGGTTGCCTCGGGGCAGCACGTGCACATGCCTCGCAACCCTAGTACGTGATGAGGGCGTCGCAGTTGCGCAGCACCACCCACACAGTGCGCACAGCTATAATGTCGCAGCTGCGCAGCATTCAAACAGCACTGTGCAGCTGCGATGCCATCGTGGTGTCTTTGTAGCTTTGCCGTGGTGCAACTGTGCCGCAAAAAGGAGCCGCTTTTTAATGCTCCTTTGTTGCTGTGCAGCAGCATCGCACAGTTTGGTTGCGGCGCTGCTGCAAAGCAAAAAGAGACGCCTCCCTGGCGCTTCTTTCTGGCAGTCTGTACCCCGCCATTGTTAGTTGCCTTCAAATCAACTTCAACTTATGGCAACTCTATGAATGCTGTCAAATCTAACTCCTAAAAAAAGTAGGCTCATCAAATTGCTGCAAACTTGGTATGTTATGTAACTTCAATTGATTTCATAAAGCTACTCTAGTTAAATTTTGCAACACTGACTCCAGTCATGTATGAAGAGAGAAATCCCAGAGATGCAAGCAGGGTTCAGGAAAAACAGAGGCACTAGGGGCCATATAGTAAACATACAATGACTAATAGAGTGCACCAAGGAGTTCCAAAAGAAAATCAGCATGAGCTTTATAGACTATAGCAAAGCCTTTGCACAGATCATGAAAAGCTACAGGACATTTTTAAAAGACATGGGAATGCCACTGCATTTGATAGTCCTGTTTAGAAATCTGTACTTAGGATAAATGTTAAAGCAGAATATGGAGAAACATAATCATTTCCAATGGCTAAGGGGGTGAGGCAAGGCTGCATATTATCACTCTACTTGTTCAACTTGTATGCAGAAAATATCATACAAAGAACAGGTTTATGCTCAGAGGAAAGAGGAGTAAATACAGGCGGAAGGAAAGTCAACAACCTAAGATATGCAGATGACATATTACTAGTGGAAAACATCATGGACTTGGAACAATTACTAAAGAAAGTCAAGGATGAAAGTGCAAAGGCAGGCTTATTGCTGAACATAAAGAAAACAATAATAATGGCTACAGGGATCTACATAAATTCAGCCCAGACAATGTGGAAAATAAAATCGTTAAAGATTTCCCATACCTTTCGAGCAAACATCGACCAGAAAGGAGACTTCAGTCAAGAAATATGAAGAACTAGGAATGGGAAGGGTAGCTATGAAAGACCTAGATAAGATCCTAAAGAGTAAAGATATACAGTTGGCCCTTCTCATACACAGATTTTTTATACACAGATTCAAGCATCCACGGTTTGAAAATATTCAAAAAAAGTATACATTTCAAATATGAAACCTTGATTTTCCATTTTTTTATAAGGGACACCATTTTGCTATGTCATTATATTTAATGGGACTTGAGCATACATGGATTTTGTTATACACTGGGGATCTTGGAACCAAACCCCAGCATATGACAAGGGTCCACTGTACAACAGAACACTAAAATTAGAATTGTTCAGTCTATTGTATTCCCCATCAACTTGTACAGATGTGAAATCTGGACAATGAAGAATGCGAATAAAAAGAAAATCAACTCATTTGAGATGTGGTGTTGAAGAACAGTGCTAAGGATACTGTGGACAGCCAAAAAGACAAACAAATGGGTCCTTCAACAGATCACGCCTGAACTCCTGCAAGCCAAGATGATTAAAATGAGGCTGTTGTACTTTGGCTACATCATGAGAAGGCATCATGCATTAGAAAAGACAATAATGCTAGGTAATATAGAAGACAGTAGAAAGAGAGGAAGACTGCATGCTGGATGGAAAGACTCTATAGATTCACAACCCTGAATCTATAAAACCTAAGTAGAGCAGTGGAGGATAGCTGGGCTTGGAGATGTCTCATTCATAGATAGTGTCTTCATGAGTCAAGGTTGACTCAAGGGCAGCTAACAACAAGTTGAGTTGGGACTAACATTGGATTTAAACCAGAATATACACTTTAGCAAGCTAATTTAAAAAGACATATGAAGACAAAGGCAACCTCCCCCTTTGAACATATATTGCAACCCCCCCCCCCCCAAAAAAAAAAACCACCCATAAGTTTGTCTGAAGGCCACCGCAAGTTGGAAATGACAACAGAACCACAATGTAATAATTTGCCAAACTTTTATAAAACGAAGTTTGGAAACATGGTTGTACAGTTGGATCTAGGTTTACCAAATCAGAAATGATTAGTTTGTTGTTGCCAGGGTAGGGTGTGGCATTGCTAGAGTATGGGGTTGCCATCATTCTGGTGAACTGCTATAAAAGTCTCCACAATATTTAAAAGATTTGCTTGAAAATCCAGAATTGTCAGCTTCCCAGAATATCATATGCAAAGCAATCTTCTTTCCCCCAAACACTTGCTGAAATCCCATTTGTTTAGTATTTACATATTCAGTTACCTGAAAGAACATGGAAGACTCTAGGATTCTGGAAACAAATGCCATCAACATATGAAAATAATTCCAAATGTCATTTTGAGTTCATGTACCGTAGAATTTTTCAAACATTACACCTCCACCCATCTCTCATGAACACACACATACGGAAGACTGGATGATACTTTGGGTCACCCTCTAATAAATACAGGTTAGTCTTTAAATTATGATTTTACACTTTCTATTTTTATTGTTTAGCTTTTCAGAGTCTTTCTTCAGGGATTTTACACATTCTGCAGTAATTTATCAAGAACGTTCTAGAACCACAAAGGGTAAACCTATTTTGAAAGGAAAGTGTGAACCTTCTTATTTAAATACACACCTGCTTGTTCAATCAGGAGATGGCCAAAGTATTGGCATATATTATGTTAAAATAACTTAGGTCAGCATCACTTTAATACCTGTAATTTTTGGCCTGATTTGTTGGCCTTCATCCAGGGCCGTTTTGAAATCCTTTCAACTTCAGATGGACATAGGATAAAGAAGCAAGTGCTCCAAGTGAAATAGCATCTGATCATAAAAGGCTTATTGAAGTGTGGTCTCTGCTGCTCTTTAAAATGATTCTTCTTGTATGTGATAGATTTTGTGGGTTTCCAGGCTCTGCTGCCTGCACACCACTTGGGAACCTATTCCAGAACCTGAGGGGCAATCATAAAAAATGATTTTTTTGTGGCCAACAGTGCTGACAGACAGACTAGATAATTATATGACTTGAAAGATGTTTTCTCCCGTTCACATTTCAAAATAATGGGAAGAAACATATGAAAAAAGGTACTTCCTCAAGTATTCCATAAACGGACTTAAAGATAAACTCAAAACCCTTGGATTTATTGCAAAAATAAATGCTCAATCAATGGCTATTACACAGAGTGGGTGGTGCTGCATACTTCATGAAACTAATGCCATAATTAATCTGGCTGCATGTTTGGGACCAATTAATGTTTTTGAACTGCCTTCCAGGTAGCTCCCCACAAATCAGAATTATAGTAGTTAAAGGACTCCTTTTGGGGAGAAGGAGGATTACTAAAATAATCCAAAGTGCATTAAGCCTGCGCCTTACCCTGGAAAACAGAGGGGATACATGGATCTAGGAGCACTCCCAAGTTATTTTGTAGGTAGCATGAGAACCAGCATGTGACTTGCCCAAGATGGCCAAGGTGGGAATCAAACCCTGGTCTCTGGAGTCACAGTCCAACACTCAAACCACTAAGCCAGCTGTGTGTAATGTACTGGAAATAAAAAAGAATTGTAATCAGCAGTAGTTTCAGAAAAAACCATCACTGTTGCTGCAAGAGGACAAGCATTTCATCTCTGCACTTATTTGGTCAGTGAATCCATATATCTGCTAGAGAATACCAATTTTTTTTTTTATATGCACAGGACTAGTTGTAAAAGCAAATGTAAGTTGTTCATAAAAATGAAAGTAGCTGTATTGATCCAATAAGAACAACAAAACAAACAAAACAAAAACAAAAAAGTTCACAACTCACTGCTGAGCAAAAACTTTATTAGGACCAATTATAATTCTATAATAGTGTGTAAAATACCAAGTTAGCCAGAACATTCTCAGAGTAGATGATAAAAAAATTACACACAGAGAGAAGCACAAACATTTCCAAAATAGGGTACAGGTTTTAAGGGGTCTTCCTACCTACCTATCTACCTTCCTTCCTTCCCTTCTTCTCCCCCCACCCCTATTGTTTTACCACTTAGACTGACAAAGAGTTTTGGACAACCTGAAAGCTTGTACACTATAGACAGCCCTAACAAATTATAGTTAATAGTTGTAATAAAGGTATTTGCCACCTGTGGATTTTGCAAGTTTTTAATCTTGAAAAATTTATCTAAAGTATGTGTGTGGATGCAGCTCTTTTGGTTAGGTAAGGACCCATCCTCAGGGAATTATTTTCCTTATATACACTTTCTCTGTGCATGGCAGAATTAACTTTCAAATTATAGCAGAGACTTGATTATAGTTATATACGATACTGTGCCCAAATAAGAGCTGCAAAATGGTTGTGTGTGGGTTGTTGTCTTTTTTTTAATCATAATCAGAGCTACCCAGGGTGATCAGATGTCCTTCTTTCCAGAACATATCCTACATCCCTGCTTTTCATTCAGGAAGAATTTCAAAATGTCCTCCATTTTGAGCATGAGTAAGAAACATGGATTTGTAGCTTTTATTTTATAAAGTCCAAAATTTTGTGGTGCCTTGTCCTCCTTTGCAGTTATGACATCTAGGGGCAGTACAGACGGATGGATCTGTGCCGCCCATCTTTGCCCCGTATCTGTGCTGCAGCATCTCCATGCTGCAGCACAGACGTGCCACAAAAAAAGAGCCAGAGGGGAGCCGCCATGACGCCACTTCCTGCTAGCGATGTCTGGTTGCTGTACGGTGGTGGTGACATCATGGCGGCTCCCGTATGGATGGGAGGTCACCATGATGCAGGCGTTCTTACGTACTAGGGTTTGGGAGTCTGTGGTTGCTGCGCCCTCCCTAACCCTAGTATTAGCGACGCCACGCTGCTTTTGGTCCGTGTGTACTGGGCCCTAGTTACCCTGGGGCTGCCAGAACTTCCACGCAGCACGATCATCTTGTTGGGGGATTCTGGGAGATAAAGTCAAGAAAATAATGTCACACCTTTGCATGAAGAAAGCATGATTGCTTAGACAGTAACTTTGGGTTACTATACCTATGGGTAGCTATGTTGGCCATGTCGCAAAATACAATAACATCCTAAATCCACAAAACAGTGATGCCTTTATTAGTTCAACAAAAATGCACAAAACACATGTTGCAAGTTTTCGAAGCTCCACTGGCTTCTTCATCAGGAAAAAGTGTTAGAAATCATACAGGAGGAAAAAAATTAAGATGACTTTAGTCCCAAATCTACATTTTATCAAGATGTGGCTGTTCTCAGTTCAGGTGGTATTGGAGGGATGGACATGCATGCGGATTAGCGCTTCCTCCTCCTATCCACTTGAGTGCTCCAGGAAATAAATAAAAAAATATTAAAGTTAAATTTAATTAAAATTAAAATTCCACTACTGAGACAAAAGAGAGCCAGAGTGTCACAGCGGTTTGAGTGTTAGACTACGGCCTCATTCCCACTTACAAATAAATCATCTTGCGATCCAAATCGATAGATCGATTCAACAGCGGAGCGTGGTTCACACTGCATTTGTCCCGATCACTTACACTTTTAAGGGGTACACGCAGATTACACCCAAGGTGACCAGATGTCACAACCTTAAAGGAGGACAAAGCACCGCAAAATGTAGAACATTCACAGGTAAAGATCCAAAAATAAAAACCAAAAATCCAAAGCTTTTTTGCTAGGGATGATTGATCAAGAAATAGAAAGAAAATCTCAGAAATGCAAGACAAGCCATTTAAGATATGAATATCAAACTGGATATGGGTAAAGAAGAGAGATGGGAAGATACATTAATAATAATAATAATAATAATAATAATAATAATAATAATTTTTATCTGGCCTCTTCCAAGGATTGAAGCAGCGTACAATGTACAACACAGTAAAATACATCCCATTACCCCCTTCATAAAATAATCCACATAATTCATCTAATAAAACTGTAAACAATTAAAATTATTAAACATTAAACATTAACATTAAAACCAACATAACAGAGCAGCACATCATGGGCAGTCTTTGGGACAGTATGTGTATATTCCTTCCTTTTCCCTTTCTTTGTAAAGATAACAGCATAATATCGACAATAAAAAGAAAAGGAAATCTTACTGGGAACATGAAGACAAGAAGTTTAAATGAAGAATTATTAAGGATTATGGGTTGACAACCTAAATTAAAAACAGAATGGCTTGCATTTAGCCTCAAAGTGTTAATGGCCGATTTCTTAAACTAGTAATATCCCCTTTTCATGTATATGTTTGTGTTTTCTTTCTCTGTTTGTTTTATGTAATCTTTGTTTTGTCTTGTGTCGTTTTTTTATATTCTATGTTTTTGTATACTGTTGTATAAATTTTCAAATTTTCAATAATAATAATAATAATAAAAAAAAGGAACTAGAAAGAAACCATGGAAGAATTTTATTCTCCATACTGTCTGCAGCTAGAACTGTTTATGCAAAAAGGTGGGAGGAAAAAAAAGACATACCAAATGTATTGGATCGGATCTGGAAATTATATAACTTGATGGAAAAACAATACATTAACGTATTTGACTAAATTTGACTCGTTAGGTAAATTTAAAGACGGACGGTAATGGAATATGTGAATAAATTCTGGACTCAAAAATCATCTCAACCAAATTAAAAACAGACTGGAAAAATAAAAAAATTAAAAAAAACCATTGGAAAAAAGGCAAAGTAGTAGATAAAGTTAAAATTGTGTTTTTCCATAAGGTTAAATATTAATATTATTATTATTATGCTTTATTTATATAGTGTTGTAGATTTTGTAGCCTTTACGGCTGAAGCACAGCTGGGTATAAATACCATAATAAATAAAAAAATTGAAATAAATATTAATTTTGTAAATGGATATTATGATGTACGCCACCGGCAGGTCCATTTTATATTATTGTATTTTATGTACAGCGCTGCTTACTTACAACGCTTTATAAAGTTTAATAATAATAATAATAATAATAATATATTTTATTATACCTAAAAATAATTAAAAAGAAGGTTTAATTTCCAATTATAAAAGAGTTGTAATATGTTAAAGTACTAAGACAATTACATAATAGCTTTAGGTCTGGAAGTCTTGTTTTTAAAGATGTATTTCATGTTTATTTGAATGTGTTTTGCTATGTCTGAGTGTATGTAATGCCTCTTTTTATCACTTTTATTTATGTTATACACATATAAATCCATCCTTCTCAGTCCTGCTCAAAATGGAGGACATTTTGAAATTCCTCCTGAAGAGAAAGTTGAAATGTAGGGCAGGGCCTGGACAAAGGAGGGACAGAGGTCCAAAACACACTGGAGGAATAATAATCCAGTTTGAAACTGATTTAACTGCCCTGGCTCAGTGCTAGGGAATCCTGGGAATTGTAGTTTATTGTGGCACCAGAGGGTCTCCTCTGACACAGAAGGCTCAATGTCTCACAAAACTACAGTTCCTAGAGTCCTCTAGCATTGAGCCAGGGTAGTCAGAGAGAGTGATGGACAGGGAAAGCAACCAATCAAGAGTCTACGGAGGGGTGGAGCTAAGGAAAGCCCCGCCCTCACTTCACAAAGCTCCGCCTCGGTTTCTATGGCAACCTGGATGCGGCGCCGTGGGTTTCGGCCTTTTATTGAGATCAAGCCTTTGCCGTCTGTTGCGTTGCTCCCATCCCTTGCAGTCCTTCTGCGCCTGCGCGGTGAGCCGGAGGATGGAGGCTGTTCAGGGGGCGCTTCGGTGGGTAACGGTTTTAGGAAGAGGAAACGGGCGCGGGGGGGTCCTCCCGCGTGGTGCAGTGGCTAGAGTGCTGGGCTACGACTCTGGCGACCCGGGTTCGAGTCCGCGCAGGACCACCCAAGCCCAATGGGGCACCTTGGGCAAAGTCACACTCTCTCAGCCTCAGAGGAAGGGAAAAGAAAAAAAGCCTGGTCTAACCTAACCTTGATAGGTTCCCCTTGTTATTATTATGTTAATTTATGGGGTGCTTTGATTGTGAGTTCCTGCATGACAGGGTGGGTTGGACTGGATAACCCTTGTTTTTCTAATGAGGGCTGTCTTGGCAAGTTTCTTGGGGGGGGTTGCCATGGCTACCCTCTGAGGCTGAGAGAGTGCGACTCACCCAAGGTCACCCAGTGGGTTTCCATGGCTGAGTCAGGATTTGAACCTTGGTCTCCCTATGTTTATTTATTTATTTATATTTATTTGGGCTGCATCCATAATGGAGAAATAACCTGGTTTGGCATGGCTTTAACTATTTTCTGGCTCAAGGCTATGGAATTCTGGGAGTTGGAGTTTGTTGTGGGGCAAACTCCAACTCCCAGAATTCCATAGCCTTGAGCCAGGGCAGTTACTCTGTCTTAGGGTCTCCATAAATTTGGGAATGACTTGAAGGCACACAACAGTGACAACAACAACTCTGAGCTGAGGAGGCGATTCTTTGTCCTCGGGGGGACACATGTGCTCCAGTCCTCACGTGTGAAGCCTTAACTGCGTGTGTGCTTTGCGCGGTCCTTCGAGTCGTTTCGGACTTATGGCGACCCTAAAGTGACTTTATCACAGGGTTTTCTTGGCAAGATTTCGTTCAGAAGAGGTTTGCCATTGCCATCCTCTGAGGCTGAGAGAGTGTGACTTGACCTAAGTCACCCAGTGGGTTTCACGGCCGAACTGGGAATTGAACCCTGGTCTCCAGAGTTGTTGTCCAACACTCAAACCACTCGGATCAAGGCCCTCCAACATTTCACAGATGAAAACACATGTGGTCAAATGACATCCAAGTGGTCAAGATGGCAGGAGTGACTAACAAGGAGGAGCTGCAGTGGTTTGCTTTGGCCTGAGCCTTCTGGGAAGTACAAGGCTCCAGCCCCTCTTCTCTTCTCCTCTCCTCTTTGCGAATTAATGAGTTTAGTTTTATTTGTTTATGTTTCAGTCCGACTTCTTGGCAGAAAGGAAGGGGATCAATAAATGCATAAACACATAAGCCAAAGACATAGAAAAATGTTGTGGCATGTAAACTAGTGATTTATACACCCTCGGAATAATTAATTGGATATTTAGAGAAATCTCAACTAACAATAACTACCTTGTAGATGTTTGCTGGAATGTCGTCAGTTTCATGTTCAGAAGTTGGATTTGAATGGAATATAGAACCAGATTGTTCCATAATGAGTGAAACACTCAGCAGTTTCCAAACTTTGGTACTCCAGATGTTTTGGACTTCATCTCCCAGGTGGCCAAGGTGACTAAGTCTTCAGTGAGATAGAATTCAAAACATCTGGAGGGCCAAGGTTTGGAAACTGCTGTGCTAAAGATTCTGTATGCCCCGTTTCTGTAAATTTAATATACGTACTGACTTAGCAAAACCTGATATTTTTTAACGTGATAGATTCCACAGTGCAGCCAGATGTTGGTGACATGAAGACATAAAGTCTTTCTGAAGATATTGAAGCATTCCCTAAATTGAGGGAAGTAATAATGTCACTCTATTCTGCTTTGGTCAGGCCTCACCTGGAATACTGTGTCCAGTTCTGGGCACCACAATTAAAAAATGATGTTGAGAAGCTGGAGCGTGTCCAGAGGAGGGCAACCAAAATAGTGACGTGTCTGGAAACTATACCCTTAGGGAACTGGGTATGTTTAGCCCGGGGAAGAGAAGGTTAAGACACATGATTGTTAGCTGCCCTCAAGTAGATTCCAGCTTGTGACCATGTGAATGAGACATCTCCAAGAATCCTTACCCTCCACTGCCTTGTCCAGATCATGCAAGCCCAGCCTTCAACCCCTCTGATTGAGTCCATCCATCTGGTCTGTGGTCTCCTGCTCTTTCTCCTACCCTCTACCTTTCCCAGCATTATTATTTTTCCTAGTGATCCAAGCCTTCTCATTATGTGGCCAAAGTATGATGGCCTCAACTTGATCATCTTGGCTTCCAAGGAGAGCTCTGGCCTGATCTGTTCAAGAACCCATTCGATTGTCTTCTTGGCTGTCCATGGCATCCTGAGAACTCTTCTCCAGCACCAAATCTTAAATGAATTTTCTTTCTATAAACTTTTTTCACTGTCCAGCTCTCTCATCTGTATATGGTGATTGGGAATAAAGTGGTCAGACTTATACTAACTTTAGTGCTTGGCTGTATGTCTCTGCTCTTCAAGATCTTTCCTAGTTCTTTCATAGTTGTCCTTCCCATTCCTCATCTTCTTATTTCTTGACTGCAGTCACCACTCTGGTCAGTGTTTGATCCTAGGTATGGGAATTCTTTTAACTATTTCAGTTTTCTCATTTTCTAGATTGAATTTTTATATTTCTTCTGTGGTCCTTTTTTTAAATGTTTTTATGAGACATTTGGTCCACCACATGTAAGCTTGACCCTTGCCTATCTTGGTTGATAGAAGAAATGTATTGACCAGATGAGTCTAACAGGGTGGTAAATGCCTCACTATGTCAGAGGGAGATGCTTGTTGCCTTGAAGGAAATAATGGTGCTCCTGCTTCTGAAAAGGTTCTCCCTAGACTCAGAGGTACGTGAAAACTTCTAACATATTGCTAACACCCCCTTTTTGGGCAGTGTGCTTGAGCCTGTAATGTCTTGGCAACTTCAGACATTCTTGGAGGAAACTGACTATCTAAACTTGTTCTAGTCTGGTTTCAGGCCAGAACACAGCACCGGAATGTTCTGACAGGTGACCTGCTTTGAGTGAAAGATACAGGGGCTGATGGTGGTGCTACCCTATTGATTTTTTTGGATCTCTCTGTAGCTTTTGATACCAATGATCATGGTATCTTACTGGGCCAGCTCCATCAGATAGGAGTGACTGTTTTGCTGTGGTTCTGCTCCTTTTTGTGGAGTAGGTTTGAGAGTAGCACTGGATGATTCCTTTTCAGCCTCATGACCTCTAAGTTGTTGGGTGCCAGAGTTCTCTCTTGTTCCCCCGCTATTCAAAAGCCATATGAAGATGCTGGGGGGTCATTAAGGGGAGGAGTTGAAGTGGGCTGCAGAAGGCGACTTTTCTTTTCCTGTAACTAGGAGAAATGAGAAGACCAGACATGGTCAACCCGTGTCATCCATATGCTGAGGCTGTCCATCTGCTGCACTAGTGTCTGCATGCTGTAATAGACTGGATGAGGGCCAATAAACTGAAGTTGAACTCTGATAAAATGGATGCTCTGTGTATTGGTGGTTCTTGGGTTTGGGAGTTGGATAAGCCCTGGAGAGTGTTGTGTTCCGCCGAATGGAGTAGGTGCGCAGCTTAAGAGTATTGTTAGATCCATCTTTGTCCTTGGGAAACCCAAGTGGACTCTGTGGCTTAGAGTGCTTGGGACTGGATTAAACTGGTCTGCTAGCTATGGTTTTTCCTGGACAGGGAACTTAGCCCCAATAGCCCATGTGCTGGTAACTTCCAGAGTAGACTATTACAGTGCACTCTTTGTGGGGCTGTCCTTGAAGACAATTCAGAAACTGGTGCAAAATGCTAGATTGCTGACAGGAAGATCATTTAAAAAAAAAAAACCAGTAATAATAGTTTGGAAGGAATTGCACTGGCTGCCAGAATGTTTCTGGTATAAATCCAAGCTGCTGGTTATGACATTTAAAGCCCTAAATGGTTTTGGACTTTGATACTTGAAATGTCTTCTTGAATATGCACCTGCCTGAGGTTTAAAATCTGCCCCATCAGCCAGAGGAATATGCTGTGTGAGAATTTGGGAGAGGGCTTTCTTTGTGGCGGCATCCCATTTATGGAACACCCTGCTTTTGGAGGCCTAATAAGTGCCAACATTGCTGCTGTTTAGGTGCCAAGTAAAAACATAATTGCTCATGAAAGCTTTTTCATGAAAGCTTTTGGGGCCCAACTAATTTTACAAAAATCCTCCCATGCACATGGTCCTAATTCATTTTAAACTATTTTAAATGATTTTAACCCTTTAAACCTTTTAAAAAATAAATTGTCTTTTAGCCTTTTAAAATTATTTTAATTATTTGTTTGTTATAACCATCTTTGATTTGATCACGACTCATGGTGACCCTGTGGATGAGACATCTCTAAGACTCCTAGGCTGTTATCACACAGAGGCTTACTGTTGGCAGAACGTTTCTGAAGCGTTTCTGAAGTATGAAGGTGTGATAGCCGGTTGTGCTTCTAAATCGTCCTGTTTTTCTCCTGTCCTGAAAGGGAACTTCTGTTACTCAAAGAATGGCTGCTCCATGAATGCTCTGACAACGGGCGAGAAGCGGGACACCTCAATGATGATTTAGAAGCGTGACTGGCTATCACACCTTCGCGCTTCAGGAACATTTCAGGAATGCTTCAGGAACATTTTACCAGCATTTTAGTGACGATAAGTGCCTCCGTGTGATAATCCTCCTATTCTCTGCTGCTTTGCTCAGGTTCTACAAATTTATACCTGTGACACCCTTAACAGAGTCCACTGATCTAGCATATAGCCTTCCTCTCTGTCTTTATGCCTCCACCTTTGCTAGCATTATTGTCTTTTCTAATGAGTCATGCCTTCTTATGATTGATGAAAGTACAAGAACCTCAGATTTATCATCTTGACTTCCAGGGAGAAACCATGATTGATCTTTTTTAGGACCCATTTGCTTGTCTGTTTAGCTGTCCACGGTATCCTCAACATTCTTCTCTACTACCAAATCTTCAAATGAATGGATTTTCCTCTTATCCACTTTCCTCACTGTCTCACATCCATACATGGTGATGAGAATACAATGTGAAGTCAAAGGCTTTCATGGTCGGTATCCATAGTTTTTTGTGGGTTTTTCGGACTACAGTATGTGGCCATATTCTAGAAGAGTTTCTTCCTGACTTTTTGCCAACATCTGTGGCTGGCATCTTCAGATGCTGGCAAAATGTCAGGAAGAAACTCGTCTAGAACATGGCTACATAGACTGAAAAACCCACAAAAAACTATGGAATACAATGGCTTGTATGATTCTAACTTTTGCAATTATTTGTACAGTTTTAAATTTGTTAAATTGGTTTTATTGTTAAGCTGCCCAGAGATCTTCAGATAAAGGGTAGGATACAAATATTTAAATAAGTAAATAAATAAATGACCTTATAAACATACAAAATCTTATCAGATAAGTAGAATAATTCCTAAAAGGTGTCATAGCATTAATATGTTTTTAAAGCTTTTTTAGCCTGGGTCTAAGAACACTTCAATAGCATAGTATTTTGTTTGACAGAAGCAATTTTAAGCCCTTAGATGATTATTGATCTAAAAGATTATGATTCTGTTCTTACTCTCTGGTTCATATCCTCCATCAATCAGACTTCACCAGTAATTCTTTGCCATGTAGCAGGTAGATATTTGGAATAGATGTGTTGCTGTACTGTGATCATGTGATCTTATTTAAGTACTGTAATGCTTTCTCTTCCATGTTGTTAATTATAGCTTGGGAGGATATTTGACAATAGATTTATTGGGTGTAGTAATTTATACAACAGTCACCTCTTTGTGTAACTTTGTTGCCACTGCTGATACTAGATCTCTGTCTAGTCTAATTAGTAGTGTAATTAGTATGTTACCTGTAAGACTTGAAAGTGTTAGGCATGCTTCAGGTTTGTAGTCTGAGGAAGCACTAAAGGTCTCTCGCAGAAAACTCTAAATATCAGATAAAACTACAGAATTGGATAGGCTGGAGTTATGACAGTTAAAATGGCATCAAGATGCTGTAACAGTACAGTGTAAGCGATCTTAGTCAACATGCCTGTTACTTCAAAAACCCTCTGACAAGAATGCAGTAGTTTTACAGTCCTTATATTCACAGAAGCTTAGTCACAAGTAAAGTGTACATGGGATTTCTGCCTAAGGATCCTTGTAAGAGTCTTATTAAATTACCCATATTGTAGTGGAATCCAGGCAGGAATACTGTAACATGATGTATATGAGATTGTCTATAAAGACTGCTAAGGATCTTCAACTGGTACAAAATATGACTGCTTGAATAGTGATATGCCATAGGTGGCTAAGCTTGCATGTATCTGAATTTGGACAATGCTGAAATGGTTCATAGATTAATACTTAATTTTGGTTTTGCCATTGTTTTTTATACTTTTTGAAACTGTTGTATAGTGTTTGAAAGGTTTTGCCCAAAAAAGGCAGCTTATAAATATTCTTAACAGTAAAGAATAACCTTGAAATCAATGCAATTTACTGATTTGTGTTTAGAGCTAGTGCTAGATTATCTGCGTTCCGCAAAAGAACATTATTTAATCTTCTTATTTATGATTTTAGAGTGAGCAAAGATGAAACAAGAGATAGCATCTTGCAACATGATAATATCTGTGGAAAAGGAGAAGAAACTCATATTGATGTTGAACTGGAGTCTGGTCTTGGTTATGAAGGTGATGGAGAAGAAGAAGACGAGGCAAAAGATTTTGAAGAAGATAGTAATGAAGAGGAATATCTATTTATTGAAGATGACTTGAACAATAACAAGATTGAATATAAAACTGGTGTTCAGGAATGGCCAGATGGTTCCAGCTATAAAGGAGAATTTGCCTTTGATTTAAAACTTGGATACGGAGAATTTGCTTGGGACAATGGGGAGGTAAACTGCTCTAATATTTAAAATACATGTTCACATTCCAAAGCACTGAGATCATTGTACTTACTTCTGAGTAAGCACACACAGATATGAACATTTAACATTGCTTGTTTCTTTACTATTCTCATAATCATCTCAGTGTATTTACTCAGAGGTAAATCTAGATGGTTTACTTTTGAGTAAATGTATGTAAGGTTTCAGCCTTGAAACAGCATTTGAAGAACATCTCAAAAGAGGGAGGTCTTACCTGTAGACAGGGCTGGTGGTCAAGATTTAGTGAGACCAACTATTTGTTTTGAATTAACTGTGAGTTGCTTTTTAAAGTGTAACAGTTTGTTTTGAATTTTATCTTGACTATAATCAAAATACAGTAATACCCTAAAGGTATCAGATCTGTCTGATCTTAGAAGCTAAGCAGAATTAGCCCTGGTTAGTACTTGGATGGGAGACTGCTAACAAACACCAAGTACTGTAGGCTATATTTGATAGGAAGGAACTAGCAAAATCATCTCATTCCAATTTGTTGTCGTGTACCTTCAAGTTGTTTCTGACTTATAGCAACTCTAAGGTGAATCTCTCATGGGGTTTTCTTGGCAAGATTAATTCAGTAGCAGTTTGCATTTGCCTTTCTCTGGGGCAGTATTAGTATTAGAGCCTTTCTCTGGGGCAGAGAAAGTTTCTGACTTGCCTAAGGTCACCCGTTGGGTTTGCATGGTTGAGGGGACCCTGATCTTCAGTCAAACCACAGCAGCATACTGGCTTTACCTATTGATTTTGTAGCCCTTAGGAGTCTAATCTCATGATTTCACCAAATGTTGTGGGAGATTCCTTATTCTTTTTTTTAAAAAAAGTCATTTTTATTTAATAGTTTCATATATTAAACATATAAATGCAATAAACACAAATAAATGCAATAAACACCAGTTAAAACACACATTTATTTATTTATTTATTTACAGTATTTATACCCCACCCTTCAGCCCTAAATGCTTTCAGAGCGGCTTACAATTTTTATTTTAATAAGACGGTTCCCTGCCCTCAGGCTTACAATCTAAAAAGACATGACACAAAAGGAGAAGGGAATGGTGGTGGAGAAGGGGATCAGGTCCAGCAGTTCTTCTCTCCCTCTGAGGCCTGGACCAAGGCAGATGGACTGGAGGGAGGGTTCTGCTTCTTAATCTAGACCAGGCCTAATGGAGCTGGGCCTGCATCTCTCCCTCCATGGCCGAATGGCATCAGATAGACTGGAGGGAGGGCTCTGCTTCTTTGGTAACACCTGTTGCCTTTCACAGATTTGGTAATGCTTGTTATCTAGTACTGTATATTCAGAGAGCTTTTTAAAGAAAATCTCTAATACCAAGTATAGCAGTTCTCTTCTTTTCCACTCACCATTCTGTATAAAACTGATGAGAAACATGTCTTTGCATACTACATGAAAAAGGCTAGAATGTACCATGGTGAGGCGTCCATGTTGTCTCCATTGTGGTCTCTCAGTAGAACTGAGAACTTAGGTAATTATCACATGGAGCCTTACTGTCCCTGAAATGTGGCTAAATTGTCTGCAAAGACACAGGTGTGATAGCCAATTGCGCTTGCTCCCTGTGATTTAATCGTCATTGAGCCTCCTGCTCCTCTCCTGTCATCAATGCGAAGCAGCCATTTTTCAACAACGGAAACTTCCGTTATTGAAGAAATGGCTGCTCCACGAACGCTTTGATGACAGGAAAGGATTAAATCACAGGAGGCAAGCATGATTGGCTATCACACTCGCATACTTTACGGGCGATTTAGCCACGTTTCAGGGACAGTAAGGCTCTGTGTGACAATCACCTAACTTTAGGCTATTCCGTATGACACCAAATTTTGAGAACAAACTTACCTAAAAAGCATTCTTAGTATTAGGGCCTTTAGAATTCAGCTAGGTTACAGCCCTTTTGAGGGCTGTTTTCAATGTGTGCCTTTCTCCCTAGGTCTATCGTGCTTTCTCCAAGCTGCTTGACAACTGGGTGGAGTGCAGCTGCAGTGCTGAGAAGATACACTGGGAGAGTCATACTTTCCCATGTGGACTCATCTACTTTCAACTAGCCAAATAGGTGTTTGGGTTTCTTCAACCCTATCTTGCTGGTATGGAGAGGGAGGCTGCTCTATCTGATCAGAAGAGCATATGAAAATTAGGATCATGGTGGCTCTCACCAATATACAGAAGGAGTCCCCCCCTGCTTAATGGAGCATAATCTGCCCTTCACCACTGTAACAAGGACAGCTCTTCACAGTCAGGAGAGGGAGGGAGGGAGAGAATACATATAAATAAATGTTCATACATGCCTGTGTGTTCCTAGTCACAGGCTGCTCTGGCCACACACTGGATTCTGGAGCCCAAGTGCTCAGCTCCTTTTGTAGGTGGGCCTCAGTGGCAAAAGTTTTTCAGTAGACAATATTTGTCAGGCTAGTTTTTAGTGGCTTTTAAAAAAACTACTGTAAAAAGACTGAGAATTGTAAAAAATCTGGCATTTTAGTGTCTATTTTAATCTAATAACAAATATTAACAAATTGCCTTATGATGGGTCACACAATTTCACCACTTAGCCCAGGACTGGACAACCTGTCCAGATGCAGTTCTCATTGCTGAGCTGTAAGTTCCACCACTGAATAAACTGGCTATGTCCTATGGAAGTTGCAGTTGAACAACATCTGGAGGGCCACGATTTGTCCATCCTAGCCCTAGTCCATTGTTGCCTGTTCTGATTGGCCGCACCTCTCCAGGGTCTTGTGGCTGAAGTTTTTTACATCACTTATTGCCTGACCCTTTTAGCTGGAGATGCTAAGAGTGTAACCGAGGGCTTTCTGCCTGCAAATCTTGTCATCTGCTGCTGAGTTGTGGTTAGTGTTCTTTTAAAAATATGTCATATTATAGTATTTTGAAAGTAATATATCCCTAGCCCTGGGTGTGGAGTACATTGGAAATATAACTGACTTGATAACTCTTGATGCCAAGCCAGATATTCCCACCTTTACATTTAGAGCAAATAATTGTTGCTGACTGCTCTGATAGCACCAATCTCTTTAGCAGAGGAGAAGGAAAGAAAGGTAGAAGGATTGCTTAAATTGAGTTCTTCCCAGAACTGTCGAGTGCAGATAGAACTGTCAGTGCTGTTTGTTTGGTTAATGTGTAGTTAATACTGACAATGTTTTGTGTCTGGTGGTAGAGCCATCCCTTTACCTGTCCCCAGCAATAATGCTTTTGCACAGCTTTCTCTTGTAAGCTTGCCTAGTTGCCATAGGTGAAAAGAAGTACAGTATGTACATGAATGAATGGGTTGCACAGCAGTGAATGAGGGGCTGTTGGAGAAACATTCCCCCCTCCTCTGTCAAATCACATGATGGGAGTGGGTGAGAGATGTGTTGCACATGATGGGAATGGGAGAGAGGTACATCTCTCCTCCTTTAGCATACTTGTTAAAAAACAAATTTGTTCTAGTCTGCTAAGTGGATAATGGTTCCAGTGCCCAGTGATCCTCTGCAAGATATTTATTTGTTTATTTATTTAATATCCCACCTTTCCCAGTAGCCTGTGCTTTTGTGCTGAAGGTGGAGGAACAGGTCTGTAGCTTCTTGTGGGCTCATAACTTTTGTGACTTTGTTTACAGTACTGTTTTTCCTTGTAAGGGATTTGGATCTAGATTGTCTTTATTAACAAGGATTTTTCCAGTGTGTTAGGAATATGTGCGTGTGTATGTGTGATAGTCATAAATGTATAACATAAGCGAACAATAATTTCATATATTCTATTTGTTCCTTTTGTAAAATAGATTATTTCAGTTTCCTTGTTTGTGCTCAACAATGTTTACTAGAACGGAATTTAATAAATATATCTCTATAACAGGGTATATTTGAGTTTATCCATTGTTTCTGATATGCAATGAAAGTAATTCACAGTAATCTAATATTAATGAAAATTTTCAAGATTGTAAATCCTGGCTTGAGCAAGGGTACTAGCTTTGTTTGAACTTTATCCTCCATATATTCCATTTTTATTAAATGTTATAATTCTCAATAAGTTTCTGTGCAGTCATTTCCCCTGGATGAAGCCGTGTGGAATAAGCTTACTGACTTGCAAATGAATGCTGTCATGTTCAGACTCTCCTGAAAATATTAGTTAAATCTGCTCTTCATTTCTTGCCACAAAATTCTATGTGAGAGTTCTGTGGAATTGCACTTTGTTGTAACTTGTCATTGTACTTCACCTATTAAATTTCTCTGAGAATCTCCACTAATCTTTCTATTTCCTGTTTGTGGAGCAGCAAGATGGGCCTAGATATTGTCATACACGGGTGTATGTGTGCACACATGGCTGGTTTTCACTTCTGGCACTTCTAGAGGATAATGCTCTGGAGGGTCACTCACTCTGGGGGTGGCTATGGTGCAAGAATGATTGCTGCTGGGAGGGGCAGGCTGAAAACATCTTGATAGTCTGGATCGCAAACATATTTAAATCATGATACCTTGGCCAAACCTTTTGGATAGGTATTGTATAATAGTTTTGTGTCTGTGTATGAGAGAGAAAGGCAGAGAGACTGTTTCCCACATTGATTGTTGTGATGGTTAAATCCAGGTCCAGATCTTGGGCAGTCTTTTTAATTTGCATCCTCCCTCCTCCTTTCAATTGGAATTATGATAGTTTAATATGATTCACAAATTAGACAAGCTATGGCTCCTACAAACCACAGTTCAGCTCCAATTCCAAATTAACATAGTAATTTATACTATAATATGTAGATGAACATTAATGTATGGATTAATTAACATTTCTCATGTGTGAATCATAACATTTCTTTGTGCATGTATATACTGGGAAGCATGAGTTCCTATCTTGAGTTTAGGGCTGGTGTGGAATAGGAAGTAAGATATTGATAGTTTTATAAAATATGAATGATAGTCAAAAAGGTGGTTAGAGAGAGCAGTTGTTCTCTCATGATATCAGAACATCAATTGAAACTGATTTTCAGGCTATTTAAGACTGACAAAAGCATATCCTTTTCATAGTACCCAATTAATTTATGCAATCTCCTGCTAAAATATTTCGTAATGGCAGGACACTACCTCAGATGACCTCAAAAGGGACTAGATGTATTCATGGAAGAGGATAGATCTAGCAGTGTCTTCCAATTATAATGACTCTATAGATATTTCATAGAGGCATTACATTATTGGGAACAGCAGCATAAGAACCACTTGTGACCTTTTTGATGGCAGGTGTTTGGCTGCAGTGGGAAAGAAATCACTGGCTTTCATGGATCTTTGTTTAGACAAGACATTTCTTTTGTTCTTATTGTTTGCATTGAATCTATTCAACCTCTCAAATAATATACCTTAGGGTTGACATGTATTTTTGTTATTAGGCCAGGTGTTTGGTATCTAGAGCCCATGAGGTCATATGATAAACAAATACAGTACCAATTTTTTGGGTCTACTCTTCTGCCAGCTCAAGTCTAAACTTATATACTGAGAAGTAAATTTCACTGAGTTCAATGGGATTTATTTCCCAGTAAGCATGTACAGTACTGTATGAGATTGTAGACTCAGACTGTAATCTAGTATCCATTTATTTGGAAGATTGCCCCATTAGAATGAACATCCTTCTGTATGTAGGATTGGACTGTCTGTCACATTAGGTTTCTCATTTCAGATAGCATATATGTCAGGTGTAGGCAGCTATGGCTCTCCAGATGTTCTTGCAGTACAACTCCCTTGGTTCTTTCTTAAGGTGTACTGGGAAGGACTGATTGGAGCTACAATTCAACACCGTTTCAAAAGCCCTGCACTTCCCATCCCTGGCCTGTACATATCCTTTTAGGTATTCTGTTACTTTTGATTATGTGTTTATATCAGTGATTTCCAAACTTTGGTCTTCCAGATGTTTTGGACTTCCAGAAGTCCCAGTCAGTTTGGCAGCAGTGAGGAATTCTGGGGGCTGAAGTCTAAAACATTGGGAGGACCAAAGTTTGGGAACCACTGGTTTACATGTTGCTTCTTTATGCCATTAATTCTGCTTAGGAGTCTGCCTTACAATACTTACGGTAATAGGACTGTTGGTTGTCTAGCATACTGTTAATTTGGACTATCAGCAGCTCTCTAGAATTAGAGGCCAGATTTTTTCCCCCTCAGCCCCACTTTTCTACTCCCTGGTATTCCCTGATGATGTCTTATCCTAGTACTAAGAGATCTAGTATTCCAAGATTCCATGTTTGTGTTTGGAAGTGGTACATTTCCAGAAATAGGCAAGCACAAACTGCAGTCCGTGAGCTTCGCTGTCGGTGCTCGACAATCATACAGAACCTTTTCTGCAAAAGCTTTCTACTGTTTCTGTGAATGTTACTGCATGAATTATCTTGACATTGGTGTTGTGGAACTTGCAATTTATGGCACAATCCAGCCAAAGTTAACCACTTTTATAATGCAATCCTTATAAAAACCTCTTAGAAGTAAGTCACTTTCAGGTAAACAAGATTTACTTCCAGGTGAACAGCACTCAAACTTCAGAAAGTGTTATTGGTTTCAGTGGGAGCTAAATCCATACAGAACTTTCCCTTACAGAAATCAGACTAAAAAAGTGTTTTAAATCCCCATAGATATGTTTGTAATTTTGATGTGTGTATATGCATACATACACAGATTTAAATGAATGGTACATATTTATTATGTTGCTCTGTCCCTTGTTAACTACTTTCAGCTGTTTTTTCTTTCTTTCATAACAATTGAAAGGAAAAAAAGAAATGCACATATATGAATCTGATTGCTCACTGAACCCTGGGATTTTTATGAAGGCAAGGTGTAAACAGATATTTGCTAGGCATGAACATTCTGAACTTACAGATAACTGTTTTGTTATACAGTAATATATCACATTTTGATAGGTGACAATTCTATTAAACATTTGATAAATAGCATAACCTAACATGATGTATTTTTTGTTGTTGTTGTTGTGTGCCTTCAAGTCATTTCTGACTTATGGTGACCCTATGGTGAACCTACCATGGGGTTTTCTTTGCAAGATTTATTTAGAGGTTTGCCATTGCCTTTCCTGAGGCTGAGAGCATGTGACTTGCCCAAGGTCTCCCAGTGGCTTTCACGGCTGAGCTAGAAATCAAACCCTGGTCTTCAGTCATAGTCCTAAACTCAAACCACTACACTATGCTGGCAAATCATGTGACATATAATTTGAGCTTTTGAAATATACACATGATCCTTTGTACTTATACCCTGTTAAGAAGACCAAGCATTAATTTTTGAAAAGAAAAATATTTCTAAGTTGTTTCTAGTGTAACTATATAGGACAGATCAGTAGTGTTTTTCATAGTAGTTGCACAAATACTAGAAGAAAAATAAGTGTGGCTAGCACAACTAATACCTAGTGTAATGAAATAATTGACTGCATGATGGCTTAAGAAACTAAAATCAATTTCTTACTTGCACAAAGTTGAAAACTAATTGGCCACAAGGGGTAGAGATTTATATTACCAAAACGACACTGTTGGATACAAACCTGTACCTGTTGTCATTTTAGTATATTTTTCTTAAAACAGCTTGAATTTGTGCCTTTGTAAGCAATGCAAATGTCAGAAGCTTTTCTTTCCTGCTGTGCTCAGCCATTATCGTGGTCCTTACATTTAAACATTATTGTCTGCATATTTTACTTTCTCCTTTATTACAGAGATACATAGGTCAGTTTTATAAAGATCATCGTCATGGCAAGGGGGTTTACTTTTGGCCTGATGGTTCAAAATTTTCAGGATCATTTTATCTTAGTCGTAAAGAAGGCTATGGGACCATGGAATTTAATGATGGAAGAAGATTTCAGGTAATTAGAAGATGTTGACCATAGTGTTATCAGAGAATATAAAATAAAGAAGTGCAGCAAATGATTGCAGAATGCTTATTTTGTTGAATTTTTCATATAAGTTTCAAAAGCAGCAAAGATTTGTTCACTCGGAATTGAAAAGTTAGTTTATTTCTAATTGGATTGTTCTATAATTTGCCTTGAGAGTAATACTGAATTCTACAGAATGTAGAAAATGTCTGAGGCCTGTTACAGACAGGCTAAAATAAAGCTGCTTCGAGTCACTTTGGAGGTATGGTATTTCAATGATGCATGAGTCCTAAGAGTCCAAAAGCCACACCAAAGCCACGCGCCAATTCTAAGGACTGGAGTGCAGCTTTGGTGTGGCTTTTGGACTCTTAGGACACATGCATCATTGAAATACCATATCTCCAAAGTGACTCGAAGCAGCTTTATTTTGGCCTGTCTGTAACAGGCCTGAGAAGTGTTGGTAATATCTGCTGGATATACATGTAGTCTTGTCCCTGTAATAAAAGCTGTCAATTCCTTCATGTAAAAAAGCAAGCTAAAACAGAGAGGTTGAGGTACATACAATGTCATACATATACAACTTGGTGTAGAAGCATCAGCAGATGTAGGGTTTTCCTCCCGCTCTAGTTGCTAGAAAAAGTATTCACCAGACTTTGTTCCTCGTGTATAATTTGTGGATCAAATTCTTCTTTGCTCTTTCTGTTTCCTAGTTTGCTTAACTAGATTTTTCTCTGTGCTTTGTGTGACTTTCTGCTTAAATATTTGTTGATAATTAATGAACATCAGTATGTTTACTATCATCATTTTACATTGCTGTTCTTGTTAATCAAGGAGATGGCTTTCTGATTCAGGAAGGGCAGGTTAATAATTTTATACAAAGGGACTCATAGAGTTTTAGTATATCTGAGGAGGAACAGGAATACTTAGAACACATTAATTGCATTGTTATGTAATACTAAATATGTTTTAACATGAAAAGGTTGAACCACAATGAGCCTTGCCCTTGTGTCCCCCCCCCCCCGAAAGGAAACCGCTGTTTCCATTTTAGATTGCAATTTGGCATGGCACTTAAATCTGGACAAACTGTGTTTAATTATTACTGTGGTTAATTGGAACAAGCCAGTTTTATAACCAATGGCGTTTTTCAACAAACCAAAGCTTAGAATAATCACTGGGTTGAGATGACATGACAGGGCAGAGGTCAATCTAAAACAGAAACCAAAGCTTCTGAATTTCGCCTTGCACCTGAGGAGGAAGAAACAGGGAGCAGGGGAGTCCAAGGTTTGCTGCAACTCATTCTTGTAATGTTAAACTGTGGTTTAATGTTGCATCTGAATGGATTCACTGAGTCCTGGCCTATTGGACAGGGCTATGCTGTATTCACATTTACACAGTTTGAATAACTTTTTGAACTTTCCTCCCTTTTCTTTCTTTTCTTTTTTCCAGCAGTTTGTATGTTTGTGAATTCCTTAGTTACCAAACATTCTAAGTATTTGTGTCCTGTCTTTAGTGTGTCTGTGGAACACATCTTCCGAGAGGATTAGTTCTAAATTCAGCATAATGAGAAACATTTAAAACTACCAGGGATTTTTCATGTATATATTTTTGTTCATTTTTATTTATTCCTGTCTCTTGTACCTACCAGAGAAGCCAAAGGTGATTTTGAGTTTGACTGACAGAACACATAACTGCTACTAATATTAGATGCAATTTCAGTTTCTACAAGTTCTGTAGTGTTGTAGATCCTATATTATGTTACTAGTCAGTGCTAATAATATATCCTGTTGGTAAATGAATGATTTTAGACAACAGGATCATATTGAACTATATCATGGTAAGGTGAGATCCTTAATTTTGCAAGGTGATTTAAAGTCTGTTATTCTGCTTTTCCCTCATATCTTCTGTTGTTCTTGAATTTGTTTTTCTTTTTTCTTTTGAAGGGGCTTTATAAGGCTGATGAACGTTTTGGACCAGGAATTGAAACTTACCCAGATTACAGTCAAGATGTTGGCTTGTGGCATCGAAGTCATATAATTAAACTGTGTACAGAAATACCTAGCTATTTTACTCTTTCAGCTTTTCCAGAACTCAGCACTTATTTTGATGCTGAGTCCCACAGAGAATATGTTTCAGAGGATAGCATTACAATGTGGGATCTGAATGAGGAGAAGGACCCATTTTTCTACAACTTCAAGCGTCTTCTCTTAAATGATGACAGCTACACTTTGCCTGAAAACATGTACATATACTCAATTGATGCAGAGCATCTTCCACTTACTCGCGCCTTCCTGAAAGAGTTTGATTTCCAGTATTTTAAGAAAAGAAAATGCTTTGCTTATGAAAAGCATTGGCCTCTAACCAATATAACTCCTTTTCTTATTAAGATGCAGAAACACACCTATAAATATAGGTAAGTGTTGATGTGTGGGATGGAATAGATGATTAAGTATAAATTTCATAGATCTTCTTATTTATTATTGTTCTTCATCTTTTCAGCCTGACAGTTTAGACTTTAGTGAGATTTTTTTAAAGCTTCCACCATATGTGCCCATCTGTCCCTTCAACTGCTGCTGAATTACAAAGAAGCCCTATGTTTATAAAATGTGAGCCTTATGTAAGCGCAAATGTCTGTGCCAATTAAGAGTTGTGCTGACTTTCTTACCTCCTCCATTGGCAGTGGTAATGCTTGTTGCACACTAAAAAAATGATTTTTTAAAATCTTGTATAGAAGATGGTTGGTAGTGGGTTTAAGGTAGCCTGCTCTCTCCTCCTCTGGCCAGTTTTAGGAGGATGTCTTCTTTCCTTGAGTAGACCTACAACATTGACTTGGGAAGGATTTCAGAGAGACATGCATGTGTAGATATTTGATCCATATCAAATCATTGTTGTTCCATATAAAATCGTCAGCTGCAACAGCCTGAGTGGTGTTTTAGGAAGAGAGGGAGAGACAAAGAGTTATGAATGAAGTGGATAATCAATGCTCTGGATGTGTCAGTTTGGAGTGGAAATGGGAGCTTGCTTGAATGTTCTTCACATTAAAAACTTGATATACAGTATACAGAAATTTGCCATGAAAGATAGACTAAAAGCTTCCTCTTCCCTTTCAACTAGTTTTGTGTGCAGGTGGAATATTTTTGTATGGAAAGATACTTAACGTTTTTGATACTTCATCACCAAAAGAAAGGTGGGATACAAATAAATAAAATAGTAATTATTATTATTTCAAGTAAATAAAATGGGCTGGATCTAACTGGGCTGGTAAACAGAAACTTCCCTGCCTACAGCACACTCTTTGGGGCCTGGTGTTCTTTGGTGGTATCACCAAAGAATAACAGGTCCCAAAGAGTGTGCTGCTGAGGTTGTATTTCAGAGGAAAGGCAGTGGCCAACCACTCTTGAGTATTCCTGGCCTAAGAAAATCCTGTGAAATTCATGGAGTCACCATAAGTTGATAGCTGACTTGAAGGCAGATGCACACAGATACACATGTAGACAAATGCACATAGTTTTACTGTCTCGTGTTTTTGCTTACTTGCAGGCATTGTCAGAAAGACATAGACTGTGATGTTAATTTTGTTTTGGAAGGCCACAGGAGTGGTTTTGGAGTCAGAGGTCCCAAAGAGTGTGCTGCTGAGGAATTGATTGAGAAGTCAGCAGAAGGAGATTATAATAGAGTTTATGAGATTCTGAGGGACAACCTGGCCCATCCAGACATAGCGGATGTACATGGATACACTGCCCTTGCTGCGGCTGCTGTAAGACTCTAAATCTTACTCTGGATTATGCTGCTTTAAGGCAAAATTGGTTGGATTTAATTTTCTTTTATCTATTGTGAAAGTTTTCATCTCTTTTTTAATGTAGTAGCTTGAAGGAACAGATGATAAATTTCCCATCAGCAGTTGTGAACATGAGCAGCACGTTAAGGGCTAGTCTCCCACTGAGCAAGAAAGATGAAATCTTATCTGTTGGGTACATCCATCTTGCCAAGATAAAATCCACATCTTCATGCTTTCCCCAAGCTGGGGTTGAAAAACAATGCTAGCATTCAGAAAAAAATGTATTTTCATTTACACAGTTTTCTTATGCAGATGAATTACAAAGATGACATCATCAACCTTCTTCTTGATAGTGGAGCTGATGTGAATAAATGCAGTGATGAAGGATTATCAGCATTGTCAATGTGCATTATGCATTATTTCCCAGCACAATCATTTAAATCCAATATTGCTGAAAGGAGCCCTGGTCGAAGAGAGGTCAGTCCTTCATAAATCTGTAAATCTGAACTACATTTCCATGAAATACCTGATTAATTTTGTTTTTAAGCAGTTGCGTCAAATTCTGTGTAGTTGAATCCAAAGTCTTCCTTCCATGAACAAAAAGGCTTTGATCATGGAAGGTATCTCCACAGTTTTTGAGGATATTCTCATCACCACTTCCAGCTTCAAAGGGCATCTTATTCACCAGGGTTTTCTGGCCCTCTGTGTAGCATTACCAGGGAGCTGATAAAGTTTGTGTAGGGAGGAGGGGGCAGGGAAGTTTCTGTTTGCCAGCCCAGTTAGCTCAGCCCATTTTATTTACTTGAAGTAATAATAATAATAATAATTACTGTTTTATTTATTTGTATCCTGCCTTTCTCCTGACATAAGGACTCAAAGTGACTAGCAACAAATTTAAAACAGTACTGTACAAGTTAAAAATAATAGAAAAACATTAAAATGTAGATACGTAAAAGTCTTTAAAAACCACCCAACAATTTAAAATGTTAAAAACATTAAACATTTAAAATATTAAAATGTATTGAAAACTATATATATTGCTCATCTGAATTGTGCAACTTTAAAAAAAAGCCCAACGTGCATCAATTTGAAAAAGCCCAATAGCACAAACATGTTTTTACCTGCACTCCTGGTTGCTGCTGAAACCTGGTCCTGGTTCAGAGCTGAATCCAGGAATACCTGCAAACTGCAAGCCTGTTTTTTCAAGGTTAGTATAACGAATTTAACACAGGCTGAATTCTTATTCCAGGTCAATCTTTCAACTGACAAGAAGCACCTCTGTCTTGTTTCAATTATGCCTCATCCAGCCCATTACAGCTGCCAGGCACCAGTTTATCACAGGAACAGCTTCCTTGAAATTAAGTGGGAAGGAGAGAAACAGTTGGGCATCATAGTATACTGGTGATACCTGACTCCAAACCTCTGGACAACCTCTCCCATTGGTTTCATGTAGATGTTAAACCCAGGCATGAAACCAGATTGGCATGCTTCTGGATAATCTTTCTCATTCAGGAGCCCCTGAAGCAGTAGCATCACTAGGGGGTGCACGGAAATGCGGACCACACTGGGTGACACCACTGAAGGGGGGTGACACCCTGTGAGCACCCCCCATCTTCCTGCCATGCGCCATGACACATGGCAGATATGGAGAGGGCCCAGCTCCCCCCCCCCGTCCCTGCCCCACATGGCTTTACACATGAATAAAGCCATTTGGGAAAGGGAGGGAGAGGGCCTGGCTCCCTCCAGTGCCATGTGGGACAGGGGGTTGGGAGCAGGCCCTTTTGGCTCTATCCCCAAAGCCCCACCCCCAAAGTCCTGCCCCCACATTGGGTAATACCCTGGTGCGGGATGCTGCTGCTTTGGCAAATTTCATTGGATACAGAAAACTAAACATATAGAAATTTCATGCAATCACTGGACAGAAACAGGTATATATTAAAAACTCAATTAATATGCATTAGAAACCTTATGTTGCATTCCATCTGCCTTTTATTAATTGTTGGTGCTGGGGGCTAGTCCTTGTACCAGTCTGTTCATCTTATCATCAATTTTATTTTGACTTAAAGTAAGGCACCAGGCACCAGCATTCATCCTTCAAAGATGTCACTCTGCCCTTTTTGCCCCATCATGAAAAACTCTCTTCAGCATTCCTCTTACTGAGGCATTGAGGGAGAGAGCAGGCCGGCCCAGGCGTCATCAGGGGCTGGCCTGAAGACAAAGTGCCCTCCCTCCATAACTGTCATCTTTCGGCCGTTGAGGGAGAGAGCAGGCCGGCCCAGTGTCATCAGGGGCTCCTGAAGACAAAGTGCCCTCCCCCATAACTGTCATCTTTCGGCCGTTGAGGGAGAGAGCAGGCCGGCCCAGTGTCATCAGGGGCTGCCTGAAGACAAAGTGCCCTCCCTCCATAACTGTCATCTTTCGGCCGTTGAGGAGAAGCAGGCCGGCCCACGTCATCAGGGGCTGGCCTGAAGACAGAGTGCCCTCCCTCCATAACTGTCATCTTTCGGCCGTTGAGGGAGAGAGCAGGCCGGCCCAGCGTCACAGGCTGGCCTGAGACAAAGTGCCCTCCCTCCATAACTGTCATCTTTCGGCCGTTGAGGGAGAGAGCAGGCCGGCCCAGCGTCATCAGGGGCTGGCCTGAAGATACAGTGTATCTTAATTGTAGATTTTTCTTATACTGTTATATAATTTTCTTGTACACCGCTATGATCTATTTGGAATAGCGGTTTATAAATAAAACATATTATTATTATTATTATTATTATTATTATTATTATTATTATTATTATTAAAGTTCACCTTTTGGGTCTTTCCCCCCCATTACATTCAGGGGAACTACATATTGATTATTTAGAATAAAAATTGAATATTGCTTCTAGCCACCACAGTAGCTTCTTTGTCTGTTGCCTATAAAATGTAGAACTTCATTCTTGGTCTCAGAAATTGGTTGGAATGAAAATTCCAGTCTGAGAACTTGCTAGCGATAAATCTGGTTTTTTAAAGAAAATCTGGGTCTTCTCCTGGTTTATTTCTGTTCTGAACCCACATCAGGACAGAATCAGTTTTACTAAATTCTACTACAGTAGTAATTGGGATAATAATTATATAAACAAACAAGCAAGACACAACACTTTTGAGTAAATTGTCAAAAACAGTAGCCCATGTCAACTTTTTAGTTATTTTCCATGACAACTCAGTAGTATTGATATAAATGTATATGTACAGGACCCAGAAAATGCAATGCTTTCATATCAGGACAAGGTGATGCATTTTTGGAAGGAGTTATACTTTTTTTTTTTGCAAGTTGCTGCAAGCTGGTTTTGCTTTACATAGGGAACAGACACCTCAGAGGAAATGTCTACAGGATCTACGCCATTATCCCACTCAGAGGCAACTCAGCCATCTGCAGACAGCACCGAAAACAGATTATCTTCGATTGCTACCCCTGTATCACCAGCAATAGCGTTATCTCCTGAAAAGGCAGAATGGGGCACAGATACTGAGGAAAGGTCTTCAGAAGAAACAGAATGGACTGTTGGTAGAAAGAGCTCTGGAACAATCTGTGGTATTTACAATTACAAGATTAAGGTTTCTGCAGAAGTCATGCAACGCGGTGCAGTTGCTCTTAGCCAACATATGGTAAAAATACCTGGCTTCTCTGACAGTGGGGAGATTGTTCATCATGAAGGCACTCTGAGAAGAATGGCAGTATCAATAACAGAGTAAGTGGCTCTTAGCAACAGGCTGCTTACATTTCTTCACCTACTCATTTGTTGTTGTTAACTGTCCTTGTGTTGATTTCGACACATGCCAACCCTGTAGATGAGACATCTCCAAGACTCCCTGTCCTCCACTGCTCTTGCATATTCATACCCATGATGTCCTTAACAGAGTCCATCTATCTAACATGCGGCCTTCTTCTCTTTCTGCTTCCCTTTACCTTTCCTAGCATTGTTTTTACCAGTGAGCCTTGCCTTCTCATGATGTGCCCAAGTATGACAGCCTTAGTTTTAATCATCTTTGCTTCCAGGAGGATTTCCAGCTTGATCTGCTCTAGGACCCAATTGTTTATTTGTTTTGCTGTCCATGGAATCCTCAGCACTCTTCTCCAGGACCACATTTCAAATGAACTGATTTTCTTCCTATCTTCTTTTTTAACTGTTCAGCTCTCACATCCATACATGGTAAAAGGGAATACAATGGTTTTTATGATTCCAACTTTTGTGCTGTGTTGTATATCTTTGCATTTTAGAATCTTTTCTAATTCTTTCATGGTTTTTAGACAGAAAAGGAGACTGGCTACTATCAAATGGCTCCTGAAGAGAGGCGCAGATCCCAATATGTGCAGCGTCCCTATGTATGCCCTTTTCTTTGCTGTTAAAGCTGCAGATGCAAGCATAGTGAAACTACTTCTAGAAGCTGGAGCAAGGACTGATATACGTCTGCCAACAAGAGTAGGGATATCTTGTTAAAGTGAAAAGTCTTACTTTAAAAAAACCTGTAGAATTTCAGCTGATGTGAATACTCTGTTATGAATATTTGTGCACAACCTGTGGTTACTTGCTCAAACATAACCCACCAGTCAGGGCTGGATTAACCATTAAGCAAAATAAGCATGTGCTTAGGGCATCAAAGGAAGGGGGGCACCATAGAAATCTGCCATTGCTGGATTTACCATGGATCATATGGTTAAAAACTGCAAAAGGTGCAGTTTCCACAAAAAAAGGTTTGCAAAATAAATAAAATATACGTACATATACATAGAATAATAAAATAATAATAACACAGTAATAATAAAGGTTAATGATGTAGATTAATTTTGGGAATTGCTCATATGAGCATTCATTTTCTTGGTTGAAATATGTTAAAAATCCCAACAGAACAACTATGCAACAAGGTAGGCTGGGTGCCTTATCTCTACTAAGTAAAGAAGTGTTGTGTAAGAAAAGTTTTGAGGATCTGATCAAGTACTTTGCAATTGGAAAAAGTAGGAGGAAACTTGTCAAATTAAATAAAGTGGAAGTACCTTCTCTGAACAAATCTTGCCAAAACAAACAAACAAACAAACAAACCAAAAAAAAAAAACCCATGATAGGCTCACTCTAGGGTTGCCTTAAGTTGGAAATGATTAGAAAGTGCACAACAACAACAATACAAAAATATTTAAAAATCCCCCTTACTGTAGCTTTTGGTTGATTTTGAAAAATAAAATATTGTTCATATTTTGAATGAGATATATATGGAGGCACCCAAATATTTTAAGTACATAGGTCCTTTAAATGTCTTAACCTTGCCCTGCCACCATCTGTGGATGATGGTGTGCCAGGAACCTGCTCTTTGTTTTCTTTTTTCTTTTTCCTGCTGTGTGAGACATATAATAAAACCAGGAGTCCTTGATGGGTTGATGAGTCTCGTGTTGTACCATCAAAAGAGAAACTTCCTGAATTTTGGGTTCCCAAAGTGGCTTTATCAGTGGGACAGTTGAACTGATCCATTACAATATATTTCCTAAAAAAGAGGGTTTTTTTTTTTAAAAAAAAAACAATAGCCCACATCTGTGATGTCAATGTGTAAAACAAACATTTCTTTTAAAAAAGGAAGAAATATTTTATAAATCTTTGTTTCTTTAGGTTTATGCTCCAAACCTTAAGGGTGCTTGCAGAGCAATTGGCCTATAGTACCCTACACCGATAAAACCTACCTACTTCAGTCAGTTCTGTTTCCATTGCAATCACTTAATTGGTTTAGTAACACAGAAATCATTGTGATAAATCCAAAACGCTGCATTTTTTTAATACACTGTGGATGATTTCTGAGTTAACATGTAGGATTGTACTATTGGACTGCTTTTTTCTGTAACTGGTGATAAATATGTTCACCTCCAAGTGTAAAAGGGAGATTTAAGAATAATTTAACAGTAGTAGGAAAATTAATATATAAATAGTTGCTTAATATCCTGCCTGTATGCAGTTTACAAACTGTATAGGGTTTACAAACATAAAAATAGCATACAATAAAAATACATATACAAGTTAAAACAATTAAATGACAATTTAGTTAAAAGCACAAGGTTAAACAATGCAATACATAATTAAAACATAGGGGCTCGACAGATGGGTGGCTCCATGCCGCCCGTCTTTCCCTCTTGGCGGTGCCGCAGTAGCTGCACCATGCAGAACCAACACACTGCCAAGAAGAAGCTGCCTAGAGTGGCTTCTTTTTTGCAGTGCTGCAAACAGGAAAGGGCGCCGCCATGATGCCACTTCCTGTCTGTGATGTGCGGATGTTGTGCCATCATGGCCCCTGTGTGGACTGGAGGCCGCCATGATGGTGCCACTACCACATGCTAGGGTTCGGGAGTGTGCGGTTGCTCTGCGCTCCCAAATCCTAGTTTTGGCCTGGTTACAGCACTTCTCGCCCATCTGTACCTGACCATAGTAAAAGATAAAACAGATTAAAAAGTTGATAGTTAAAAATCAACCCATTAAAAGCTCTTTTTGCCATATAAATTATAAACCAAAGGCCTGCTTGAATTAAAAAAAAAAGTCTTTGCCTGCTGGTGAACAGAAAGGAGAGAACCTCCTATAAGAGGGAATTCCATAACCTGGGAGCAGCCACTGAGAAGGTTCTCTCTCTTGGGCCCTCACCAAGTACAGTATGCCTGTGATGGTAGTGGGATTGAGAGAAAGAAATAGAAATGATGACATGCTGTAGGGACTGTGTTTATATAATGGAATTGATCTGTATTTTCAGTATCTCTTGATCTTGAAGGTATGGGTGCTATGGTGATCCTGATGTGACTTTCATAAATATGGCAGAGGATATTTGTGCATAGTGTTTTGAGGGTAAACCATCCCAAGGCAGTAAACAACAAAGTTTAAACCCACAGCGTATGATAAAACAATCCAGATTAAAACGAGGCATTACTTTACATAGGATGGCCCTAGTAATCTTAATTTAGTTTTAGACCAAGATAAATGTAGGCCTGTCTTTAGGGCCCACTGGAAGGGCTATGGTGATTGATCCTGGTGAACATCAGCTGGAGCAGAGTTTCATGTATTCCCTGAGGGAGGATCAGACTAAAGGTATGTGTATACCGCTTTGACATAGATTCAAAGGGATAGAAATCATTCTTTAATTACCCATCTTGCCTGGATTGGATTTTTCCCACACAGTCTAACCAGTCCATACAGTCAAGGTTTATTCTAACTACAGTTAATCAAAATGTTTATTTTCTCTAAATATATGCATTAGATAACCAAGCTATTTCAACTTTGTTTATGTGACTTATGAATTTGACATTGGAGGCCTAATTCAGCTTTTGTTTTTCAGCTTGGAGGTGTAACTCCTCTTCATATTGCTGCTGCCCTTCCTACTGATGAAGGGGTTGAAATAACAGAGCTATTACTTCATTCGGCAACAGACCCAGATGTAAGAGCAGAAGATGAAAATGATGTATATAAGGTGGACAGGTGTTTCAACAAGGTATGTCTAATTCCATTGCTATCATCTCTAGAAGAGAGGAATTGAGCAATGAATTCACCTGTACTGACCGATGTGATGTGAAAAAGGATTGCATTGTAATACAGTAATTACATTGCTTATCTCGATACAGTATTTCTAGAAATGATCATCATAGAACATGGAGTGATATCAGTATCTCTTTAAAAGTGTGTACTTGTGAACACATATTGTGTGTTCTGTTACTCTAAGTCTTACTGTTCGTAGTTTCCTTCTCTGAACTGTTCTGCTGTCTTAGGTAGGCAGGCAGGTGATAGTCTTGACCATCAACAGTTTGAGACCTTAGATTATCACTGTTAGTCAGAGTAGGCAGGAAGATTGGGTTAGATGAATAGCCTGAGTATGCGGCAACATCATATCGTTATGTGCAACAACTGCATGGAGTCCTGAAAGCAGCAGGCAATGTTTTACTGTATTTTTAGAATAGTTAAGCAATGCAGATTTCTAAAAGAAGCCAGGAAGTTCTTGTTACAAGATTTACACAGTCCTTAAGGGATAAATTCTGCATCACTAGGGAGACAGAGTGTATATTTCTCCAAGATGTCTGCAACATCTGATTGCCTTACCCATCTCTTCATGTAGAATGAGCTTTCAGAAGCACCATCTATGATGAAAATGTTTAATGAAACCGGACCACCCAAAACCTACTACAGAGAATGTACCATTATCCCTGATGAAGGTGGGAGAACTCCTCTTCATATTGCTTGTGAGAGAAAGGATAATTTTAAGGTGAGTGGTAACTGAGAATCTTCCTTTTTGCAAGTTGGACTCTGTTTTTTTCTTTTAAAAAAGCTTTTGACATCTGTACCCATTTGAATTACATTTTACCTTGCTAAGAAATTATGTTTTAGATGTGCGAATCATACCTGAAACTGCTTCCATCTTACTAACACTTGGATATGCAAAGCTGAGTTTTAGAAGTTTGATGAATTTCAGTCATATGATAATAGAGGCCATCCTGAGCATACTAAATCTAATGCTCAATATCATAGAATCATAGAATCGTAGAGTTGGAAGAGACCACTAGGGCCATCCAGGGAAGGCCCAGGCAGCTTACAAGAGAGCCAGCAGGGGAAGAGGAGAAGACGGAAACCGAGCACTGCTGCCACTGCATGGACATAAGAGGGTCCCCCGGAGGGTTCCGCGAGAGAGCCCCACTGGAGGAGTGGAGAAGGAGCCGTTGGGGTCCAATCTTTCCCACCCTGCACCACACCCCTCCTCTATTATTGTTATTGTGGACTTCAAGTTTGTTGTGGGGTTTTGGCAGGTTTGTTCAGGAGTTTACTTTTTCTTTCCTTCTCTTCCTCTTCCTCTCTCCATGGCAGCTGTTTTTTCCTCTCTACCTTGACCCCATTGTGAACGACAAAGGGGAGTAAAGAGAGAGTAAATGGCCCTGAAAGATTTGATCCACAAAATAACCCAGTTTTCCACACTGGTTTATTTTGCAGGGAATGAGCCTTACATTAATAGTACCCTCGATGACAGGGAAAGGATTAGAATGGAAACTTAATAAGAAGGAAATAGCAAGGTGATTAACCTTTTTCTACAGGCTGTTTTCTAATTGAAAAGCACACCCATGCTACTAATGTCCATCCTATGTGGGAAAATACACGGTCCCTGTTTTTCGGATGGCAACTCAGGCTTCCGTGATTTTTCACCTACAACTTCCATCAGCTGTAACAAACGCCCAGGGAGTGCACTGATCTAGAATCATAGAATCATAGAATCGTAGGTTGGAAGAGACCACTGGGCCATCCATCCACCCCCTGCCATGCAGGAAATCCAAATCAAAGCATCCATGCAGATGGCCATCCAGGCCTCTGTTTAAAGACCTCCAGGAGGAGACTCTATGACCTCCGAGGAGTGCATTCCACTGTCGAACAGCCCCTACTGTCAGGAAGTTCCTCCTAATGTTCAGGTGGAATCTCTTTTCCTGTAGCTTGCATCCATGTTCCGGGTCCTGTTTTCTGGGGCAGAGAAACAGCTCTGCTCCCTCTTCAACATGACATCCTTCTCAAATATTTAAACAGGGCTATCATATCGCCTCTTAACCTTCTTTCTCCAGGCTAACATCCCACAGCTCCCTAAGTCGTTCCTCAGGGCATGGTTTCCGACCCTTCACCAGTTTTTGTCGCCCCTCTGGACACGCTCCAGTTTCTCAATGTCCTTCTGAATGTGGTGCCCCAGAACTGGACACAATATTCCAGTGGGGCCCTGACCAGAGCAGAATACAGTGGCACTATTACTCTCTGATCTAGACACTATACGTTTATGATGCAGCCTAAATAGCATTGGCCTTTTAGGCTGCCGCATCACACTGTTCACTCATGTCAACTTGTAGTCTATTGGACCCTAGATCCCTTTCACACGTAGTTTCATTCAGCCAGGTGTCACCCCATCCTATTCTGTGCATTTTTTTTTCCGCCCAAGTGCAATACTTACATTTCTCCGTGTTGAATTCATTTTGTTAGCTTTGGCCCAGGCTTTCTAGTTCATTCAGGTCATTTGAATCTTGATCCTGTCCTCTGGGGTATTAGCTATCCCCCGTAATTTAGTGTCCTCGAAAATTTGTAAGTATGCTCCCAATTCTGTCATCCAGCGTCCTGATAAAGATGTTGAATAGCCACTGGGCCCGGACAGAGCCCTGTGGGACCCCACTAGTCACTTCTCTCCAGGATGAAAAGGAGCCATTGTTGAGCACCCTTTGGTTCGGCTGGTCAACCAATTACAGATCCATGTACAGTTCCTTTGTCTAGCCCCATTTTACAGCTTCTTGAAGAATGTCATGGGGACCTGTCAAAGCCTTAGTGAAATCAAGTATACTACTATCCCAGCCTTCCTTCATCTACCAAGCTGGTACTTTTATCAAAAGAGATCAGATTTGTCTGGCATGACTTGTTTTCTCTGAAACCTGTTGACTTTGTGTTATGGCATTGCTTTCTAGTGTTCACCGACTCTCTGTTTATGATCTGCTTCTAGATCTTTCCTGGTATTGATGTCAGCTAACGGATGTAATTGTTGGGATCCTCTTTTTTCCTTTTGAAGATGGGGCAATGTTTGCCCTCCTCCAGTCTGCTGGGACTTCTCCTGTTCTCCAGGAGTTTTCAAGATTACTTGCCAGGCTCCGATATTACATTTGCCAGTTCTTTTAACACTTGGATGGAGTTCATCTGGTCCCGAGACTTAAATTCATTTAGATTAATAAGGTGTTCCTCTACCTATCTCTTTACTTATTCTGTGCTGAAATTCCCCTATTCTGTCCTCTGCTCCATTATCCTCAGGTTGAGCACCCTTTTTTTTCTGAGAAGACTGAGGCAAAGAAGGTGTTGAGTAATTCTGCCTTTTCTCTGTCTTTGTTAGCATTTTGCCATCTTCTCCACGGAGTGGCCCTACCGTTTCCTTCTTCTTCCTTTGCTGCGGACATATCAAAAAAAGCCCTTTTATTGTTCTTAACCTCTCTAGCAAGCCTGGTTCATTCTGCACCTTAGCTTTTCTGACTTTACCCCTACACATGCCTGCTATTTCTTTGAATTCCTTTTTTGTGATTCCCCCTTTTTCCCTTTCTTTACATGTTCCGTTTCAAACTTAGCTCGGTTGAAAGTTCCTTAGTCATCCATCCGGTTTCTGAGACACCTCCCGTTTTTTTCTTTCTCACTGGAACGGTTTGAAATTGTGCCTTCAGTATCGCTCTTTTGAGAACCCATCCATCCTGAACTCCTTATCTTTTAGTATTTCTGACCATGGAATCGCCCTCAATACTTTCTAAGTTTACTGAAATCGCTTCCTAAGTCTGGATGCTGTCTGACTATGCCTGGCCTTCTCCTTTCCACTGTATTCAAACTCCAGGAGAACATGGTCACTTCCACCTATGATTCCCACTACTTGCACCCCATTAACCAAGTCTCTGTTGTTTGGATCAGATCAAAATAGCTGACCCCCTTGTGCTCTTCACCTTTTGGGACCATGAAATTGGCTTGGGCAATGCGGAATTTTGTTAGCCTTGGGATTTTGCTGAGTTTGACGTCCAGCAAATATCAGGATAGTGAAGTCGCCATCACTACAACATCTCTCTTTTCTGACTGTGTGGTCACTGTCTCGAAGATATCATCCAATTCCTCGTCTGACTTGGGGGTCGTAGTAGATTCCCATCGTAACATCCTTGTGTTTCCCTGCCCCTTTGATCTTATCCAGATGCTCTCCACCTGTTGCATTCTGACTGTGTCCAGGATCTCTTCACGTGTAATATTCTTGACATATAGTGCTATTCCTCCTCCTTTCCTGTTTTGGCCTATTTATCTTAATAGGTTATACACCCCTCTATTTCCACATTCCAATCATGAGACTATCCCACAGGTTTCAGTGATGCATTATATCATAGTTGCTTTTGTTGTACTACGGGTTTCGGGTTCATCTTGCTTATTTCCCATGCTCTGTGCATTAGTGTAGAGACATCGCAGACCTTGGTTCCCTTTACTTGCTGCCTGTGCAAGTTTTTTTGCCTACCACTGTTGGGTCCTTGCACTGTTTGCCTGTTTCCTCTATGTCAGTTTGACTACTATTTTCGCCATCCCTTTTCGCCTTCTTAATATTGTCTCCCTTCCCCTCGGAACTCAGTTTAAAGCCCTCCTGATCAGTTTCTGAGACTGTTGGTAAAACCTTTCTTCCAACTGGCGTGAGATGCAACCCGTCTGTTGCAAGAACGTCCCTCTCATGGAAACCGCAGCCCTGATCGAAGAATCCAATCCTTCTCGGCGGCACCATCTGCAAGCCAGTGGTTCACATCTGCTATTTTCCTCTCCCTTCCTGGACCCTGCCCTTCAACTGGCAGAAGAGACGAGATGACACCTGTACATCCATTCCTTTCAGCTTCCTACCAAGCGCCCGTAATCCCTTTTGAGTTCTGAGGCTGTGTCTTGCAGTTCATTAGTTCCCACGTGGACCAAAAGGAAGGGTATTTGTCAGTAGGCTTCACCAGTCTTGTCCAGCCTCTCTGTCACCTCCGGATCTTTGCACCTGGAGCCAAACACACTCTCGAGACATCTTGTCAGGCCTACAAATCACTGCTTCTGTACCCCTGAGCAAGGAGTCCCCCTACGACCACACGCTCCTCCGAGGCTTAGCAACGACTGTTTCCCTCGGGTGGGACTCTCAGGCTCCCTGCTCTGTCCCTGACGTCTCATCCATGCTGCTCTTCTTCATCCTCCTTGATAAGGGAAAGAGCTTCGAATCGATTCTCTAGCTGCAAGCTCCCGAACAATTCTTCTGGCTATACTCTCTTTGTGACATTCTCCAGCTGTCTGCCTCCTCTGTTGGCCAGTTGACCTCTTCCACCCTAGCATCTTCCTCTGCGTGGTAATATCCAAGATCGTTAGTTCTATTGTGTCCAGAAAGGAATCCTCTTGTTCCCTATATTGCTGTGAAGTGTGCTACTCTGGGACTCCAGCTGCTGCACTTTCACCTCCAGAGCGCTACCACTTGGCACTTGGGCATGTGAGTTCTCGACTTCTTAGGCAAGAAGAGAAACCATCCACAAGAGTTGAGGAGTGACTACAGCAGATCCCTCGTTGTCCATACTGAAAGTCTTTAGTAATGAATATAAAGTCAATCGGTGGAATACTTCTTTAAAGGAATGTATGGCTGCTATCTTACACTTAAAGGGAAGGTTCTGTTCAATATCTGATCCTAAACCTGATGCCACTTGGCAGAGTTAAAGAAATTAAATTCATCTCCTTCTCCTCTCTCTGGCGGGAATGCTCTGAAAGGCTCTGGAAGTTTGTATATAAAGTAGTCTGCTAGCTCCGCCCTTTGTGACTCACAGATGTGCTCACAGAAGCTCCACCCTTAGCAAAAAGCACAAGTTCCTGAAAACACCGGTCTAAAATGGCTGCCCAGCAGACTCCTTCCTCTCTCTCTCTGGCCGGACTGCTCTGAAAGGCTTTGAAAGTTGGTATATAAAGCTAGTCTGCTAGCTCGCCCCTTGTGACTCACAGATGTGACTCACAGAAGCTCCCACCTTCAGCAACAAGCACACGGCTCGGCCACCGGTTTCAAAATGGCTGCCAAGCAGCTCCTCTCCTTTCGCTCTCTCTGGCCGGACTGCTCTGAAAGGCTCTGGAAGTTGGTAAATAAGGCTAGTATGCTCAGCCCGCCCCTTGTGACTCCACAGATGTGACTCACAGAAGCCCCACCCCTTCAGAACACAGCCCACAATCCAACCACTGAGAGGGGACCTACAAGCAATAAGTTTCAATGAATTATCAATTATCTAAATTGCCGTCAAAAACATCTAGAGAGTCTTAAGGGCCATCACTGCTCTACCCACCGCCCATCTCTTTCTACCGCCAAATTCCTTTCTTCTCTTTCCTGTATGCATGGTCCCACAAGTACTATTTCCATGTCATATCTGGTTTGCCAGCAGCCGCCACAAGATTAAAAAGGGCATTTTAATGCCTCTTAGGTCAATTTCCATTTTGTCATTTTGTTTTGCCTTTGCTGGTTTGTTCCAAAACAGTACAGCGTGTTTAAACTGTCAGAGAAGGACTTGCACTGTTATTATAGCAGTTCAGCAGAATGAGCTATAAATCCACCGTTTGTAGGAGGTATGGAGCGAGGGAACTCTAAAGGGACCACAGCCTTCGAAATCAAGCTTAGCATGAGTTTGCCATTTGCAAATGGCGGCAGCAGAAAAGTGAGTCACATTTTGCACCTCTTGTGTACCCCCGACAAGATAAGTGTGCTTGATGCCACTTCATTTTAACACACACAAACTGTGTGAAGAATAGAGAAGGGCGTTGTCAGGGCTGGGGGCCACATTGCCATCTGTGCAATCCTAGGGGACCCAAATGCAGAGACACAGTCACCCCCCGTTCCACACACCCCCCATTCCACCCCACTCCCAAAAACCTGCAGGAATCTTACAAATATTTTGCACCCAAACAACCAATAGTGACCCACCCCCCATCATGGCCTCTAGCCTTCCTCTGAAACAGAAAATGGCCAGAGCACAACGTGCAATCACTTCTTACAGAGAAAGGCCTTATAGTCTGTAGAAAGGCCTCTAAGGATCTAAAATGTGGGGGAGCCTACAAAATGACAAATTGGCAACAAACTCTCCCAGTTTGAGATGGGAGATGTTGGGGGGGGGCTCTATTTTGCCCCTTGTTGGCTACGGTGTTCTTAAACAACAGGCCGTCTCTGAATATTGCTGGATTGACTCTACAGTTTTTAGAATTTTACATCTGCATTTGGCTGGTTAAGAATCTTTAAGCAGTTCTTTTTGCACTCTTCGCCACGGAATAAAATTGAGATAAATGTTAGTTGCTGTAATGTTAATGTTGAACTTTTGCATAAACTATCACTCAAGACCTCCCAGTCTGGAAAGGATTATGCTTTTCAATTTCATGGAATGATATGGGCCTCTGTGGTCAAAATGTTACATTACTCCACTGGTGTTCCTGCTTGATTTGCTATAAAAAGCATAACGACACATCCCTAGTATAGTGGAGGATCCTTCTAGTGCAGTGATGGTGACCTTTTACAGACCGAGTGCCCAAACTGCAGCCCAGACCCACTTTTATTGCAAAGTGCAAGTTCTTGGCTTTCTAGTAAGAAACTCTGGCAACTCTGTCTAGGGCAACAGCTGGTGCCCACAGAGAGGGCTCTGAGTGGCCACCTCTGGCACGCGTGCCATAGGTTCGCCAACACTGTTCTAGTGGCTGATACCTGTGTATGTGCAAATGAGTGAGTGTGGTTGTGTGAGGAGGGGAACTGGCAACCCTAATACTCATCCTTGCTGACAAAAATAAATCATAGGAATGCACTAGTGATGAGAAATAAGCAGCTTTAGAACAACTAAAGAACAAACATCTGCTGACCCTGAAGGACGCTGCTGCAGCCAGAAGCAACATTCTACCTGAGGCTTCTAGCCGAGGCAAGCCAAGGCAAAGCCAAGCCAGGGGCGGGGCTTTGTGGGAGACTTAAGTCTCCACCCCCCCCACCCCCTCCTAACATTTGCGGACCTGAAGGAGCCTGAAGGACGCCTGCTGCAGCCCGAACATCAGCATTTCAACACTAGCTGCTCCTGGCCTGTGAGGCAGACTGGTTCTGGCTTTTTGGGGAATATAGACATGCCATTGGAGGGATTTGACATGATGCACTACATCTGGCCATTGGCTGATCTCTCGGGAGGAGGTTGATATTGATGTTAAAGGCAGCTATTCAAGTAGTGCGGGACAATGGAAGATATGGCGTTAGCAGGGCAAGAGGTCGTTACAGAGGAAGGTGTGATGATGTGTGATACCTATTCCACCTCTCACTCGCCCTGCTATCCCAAAAAGATCTGGAGAGCCTGCCTAACCAGCCGACGAACCTCTCTCTGCTCTTATGTAATGCCAGGTCAGTGAGAATAAGTGCAAATCATCTACGACTTATTGACAGACCACAACGTGACCTGGCTTGTATCACGAAGACTGGCTTGGAGCAGACAGCTCTGTAACTGGGGCTCAGGCCCTTCCGGACGGATACTCCGTCAATGAGCAGGTGAGGGGAAGTGGGCGGGGAGAGGTTGTGGTCATGGTCCACAGAAACAACCTTACCTTAATCAGGATACCTATCGCTGCATTAGACCACATTGAGTGCATTTACCTTAGCTTGAAGACCAGGGAGAGTCTGGGGGATTTGTTGGTTTACCATCCACCCCGTAACCTAACGGACTCCCTAGCTGAGCTGACGCAACTAGTTTCGGAGCTTGTGTTGGAGTCGCTAGGCGCTGGTCCTAGGGCGACCTCAACATCCCCCTCGAGACTCGGTTGACCAACCTTACTGGCGCAGCTCCGGAGTTCACGCTTTCCATGACAAACATGGGCCTCCCCAGATGTCTCCGAGCCTACACACTGCGCAGGTCATGCCCTCGATGTGATCTTCTGCACGGAACAGGCAATCCATGAGTGGAGATAATTAGTATCTCCGCTTTGTCATGGATGATCATTCCTGGTTTAGGTTGGACTGAAGGCACATATCCTCTCTTGTGGGGGGGAGGACCGATAGAATGGTCGCCCTCGAAGGCTGCTGGAAACCGTCAGGTTCCAAGAAGCCCTAGAGGGTATATGTGGCAGTGCTGGCGATTCTGTCGAAACTCTGGTTAATATGTGGAATAACAACTTTACCAGAGCGATTGACATGATCGCTCCCAAGCGTCCTTTCAAACCGCTCAAAATCGTAATCCATGGTTACAGAGATCTTAGACAAATGAAGCGGGCTGCGACAACTACTAGAGCGCCAGTGGGAGAGAACTCAACTCATATCCGATAAGACACTTCTCTCAACCTTTCTTAGGTCCTATCAAGTGGCGATAGATGCAGCTAAGAAGTCTTCAACTCGCATCTATCGTGTCTGCAAAATCTCGTCCAGCTGAGCTTCGGGTAGTGAGGAAATTAACCAACTACTTCCTACCCAGAACCCATTATTAGATTCTTCTGCGCTGCGTGACGCTTTTAGTAATCATTTTGCAGATAAAATCTCTCGGATAAGGCTGATTGGATGCCAATTTGAGGACAACTAGAGAGGCATCCCGTGCCTCCATCATTACTGTTAAACTGGATCAAATTTGAGTCATAAGTCTGAGGATGTGGACAGCTTCTCTGTAGTTTGAAAAAGACAACTTGTCCTCTCGACCCTTGCCCAACCTGGCTGGCTGTCCAGGGGGGAGAGAAAATCATGGAGATGCTGAAAAATATAATTAATGCATCCCTCAGGGAAGGCTCCTGCCTCCCTGTCTCAAGGGGCAGTAGTTAGACCACTCTTAAAAGCCCTCCCTGGACCCCCTGGATAGAAATAACTACAGACCAGTCTCACTACTACCATTTTTGGGCAAGGTGATCGAGGAGCGGTCGCCAATCAACTACAAGCAGTCTTGGATGAAACTGATTTTCTGGATCACATTCAAACCAGATCAGGACAGGATACGAGATTGAGACTGCCATGGTCGCCTTAGTTGATGATCTCCGTCTGGGCATTGACAGGGAAGTGTGACCCTGCTGGTGCTCTTGGACATCTCAGCGGCTTTGATACCATTGACCACGGTATCCTTCTGGAACGCCTGAGAGAGTTGGGTATATGGAGGCACTGCATTGCATGGTTCAATCCTACCTTTCGGGCAGGTCCAGAGGGTGCGCTTGGGACAGCTGTTCGGCCAAGAGGGGAGCTCAAATCGGGGGTCCTCAAGGCGCAATTCTGTCCCCAATGCTATCACACATTTCATATGAAGCCGCTTGGGAGAGTCATCCGGAGACATGGGGGAGGTGTTCAGTACACTGATGACAACCAAATATACTTTTCTAGTTCGGCGGAAGCAGGACTAAGGATGGCAGTCTCTCTCTGAATGCCTGTCTTGGGGCGGTAATGGACTGAATGAGGGAAAACCGACTCAAGCTGAATCCAGGTGACAGAGGTACTTGCTATAGAACCCGAATCCAGGAATGGAGTTGTGTCAGCCAGTTCTGGATGGGGTACACTTCCCTGAAGGATTCTGTTCGCGCTTGGGGGTGCTTCTTGACTCATCCACTCAACTGACAGCTCAGGTGGATGCGACAGTCAAGGCGCCTGCTATCACTTTCATCTTGATACGCCAACTGCGCCCCTTCCTGGAGCTGAGGGACCTGGAAACAGTAGTACATGACTGGTAACCTCTCGATTGGACTTCTGTAATGCGCTCTACTTGGGGCTACCCTTGTGCCAAGTTCGGAAACTTCCGCTGGTACAAAATATGGCAGCCAGATTGATCACGGGAACTTCTAGGAATGACCATATAACACTGGTCTTGAAGTCCCTGCACTGGCTGTCCTATTAGTTTCCGGCAAAGTACAACGTGTTGGTATGTTACCTTTAAAGCCCTACATGCTTGGGCCCAGAGTATCTTGAGGGAACACCTTCTTCCCTATTGTCCGACCACACATTAAGGTCTTGGAAGAAATTCTACAGCCAAAAAAAATCTACATTAACAGTTCCCAGAGCACCTTCTCTACTGCTGCTCCAAAACTATGGAACGACTGCAGAGGAGATCCGTCACATTTCCACTCTGGCAGCTTTTAAGAAAGCACTCAGACGGATCTCTTCTGGCAGGCCTTTCCAACTTAGTTACCCTCCCCAGATATAAAGATATTGTCCCCTCATCTATCTATTTTCCCCCGTCAATGTTTCTGCCTATTTTTGGTTTGTTCAATGTTTTTATGTTTTTAATGTTTTTAATGTTTTAATATTATTACTGTTTAATCTGTTTATAACTTGGGAATGGGGGAGGGGTAGGTCTAGGGTTTGATTTTTAACTCTATATAATTTGTTGTATTTTATTGTTGAAACCCGCCCAGATTCTTCGTGATTGGGCGGGCGCTAGAAATAATCTCTATTATTATTATTATTTTTTTTATTATTATTATTATTATTATTATTATTATCTAATGAATATTTTATAAAAACAAGCATTTCCCAAATGAGTCTGATAGGCAACTTCTGTAGGTGCTTGTTACAAACGCAGAGCATCAGTAACACATAGGAGCCGAGGCTTTTTTTAAGCAAAGCTAAATAAGAGAGTGATCCCTTCATGACACAAAATTGCTTATCAGAACTTAAAATAAACATATGTTCTACATTCGTGATTGCAGACTTCTGGCTTTCTCATAATATAATGAGAAACAAATACACATATTATGTGATTACCTATGTGATTGATATCCATACAGTATAAGGTCATTGAACACTGTACATTCAAGATATTCCTTTAAATTTTGAACAGGACTGGACTGTGTTCTTTGCAACGTGGCAAGAACCTATTCACTGACTTGAGTTGTCAACTCTTCAAGTAGTGAAGTTTAGGATCAGCACTTAAGAGTATGAAACAACTATCTGTTCTTTAATGTTCACAGCAATTTCTCTCAATAAAAAGATAAGACTTTTTTTATGGAATACAATTGTGTGGAATCGGATACAAAAATTCATATCCAATTGCAAGACCGTACTGTACCATTTTTCCTGTCTGTAGTGCTCCCATTTCATTACTACAAAGTTGTGTTGGAGGAAGGGGGGAGGACACTGTTGCTGGGTATCTTTCTTCTATAAGTGGGCTATCCACTTCTGTGAGATTTACACAACTATTTAACACTTGGCAAACAGCTGCTTGCTTTTTTTCATAACCTTGCCATCAGAAAAATGACAAGAACTGTATTTTGATACATTCAGTACAGTCTTAAAATCTTTTTAAAATATAAATTAAAATTACAGTCTGGAAATCCAGTGTTCAGACTGAGCAATACATTTAGATAGCCAATAGACTGAAACTCATCAAGGACCTCAGTCCGTCCAGAGAAAGGAGAAGGAGAGGAGCTGCTTGGCAGCCATTTGAGACCGTGTGCTCGTTGCTGAAGGGGCGGAGCTCTGTGAGTCACATCTGTGAGTCACAAGGGGCGGAGCTAGCAGACTAGCTTTATATACCACCTTCCAGAACAGTCCGGCCAGAGAGAGGAGAAGGAGAGGAGCTGCTTGCAGCCATTTTGAGACCGCTGTGCTTGAGACCATGTGCTCGTTGCTGAAGGGGCGGAGCTTCTGTGGTCACATCTGTGAGTCACAAGGGGGCGAGGCTAGCAGACTAGCTTTATATACCACCTTCCAGAGCCTTCCAGACAGTCCGGCCAGAGAGAGGAGAAGGAGAGGAGCTGCTTGGAGCCATTTTGAGACCGTGTGTTTCGTTGAAGGCAGAGCTTCTGTGAGTCACATATGTGAGTCACAAGGGGGCGGAGATAGCAGACTAGCTTTATATACTACCTTCCAGAGCCGCGCGCCGAATTTTAGTTTTCTTTAACTAAAAACTTACTCAAGTGGCCATCAGGTTAGAATCAGATATTGAAACAGAACCTTGCCTTTAAGCGTAAGATCTAGTGTCTAGATCAAGAGATAATAGTGCCACTGTATTTGCTCTGGTCAGGCCCCACACCTAGAATATTGTGTCCAGTCTGGGCGCCACAATTCAGAAAGGACATTGAGAACTGGAGCGTGTCCCAAGGAGGGTGACAAAAATGGTGAAGGGTCTGGAAACCATGCCCTATGAGGAACGACTTAGGGAGCTGGGGATGTTTAGCTGGAGAAAAGAAGGTTAAGAGGTGATATGATAGCCCTGTTTAAATATTTGAAAGGATGTCTATTGAAGAGGAGCAGCTTTTTCTGCTGCCTCCAGAGAATAGGACCCGGAACAATGGTGCAAGCTACGGAGAAAGAGATTCCACCTGAACATTAGGAGGAACTTCCTGACAGTCAGGGGCTGTTCGACAGTGGAATGCACTTCCCTCGGAAGGTATAGGTCTCTTCCTTGGGTCTTTAAACAGGGCTGGATGGCCATCTGTCAGGGATGCTTTGATTTGGATTTCTGCATGGCAGGGGGTTG
>NC_056524.1:224031088-224031273 GCF_019175285.1 Sceloporus undulatus
ACTGGTACCCCGGGTTACGAAATTAATTCGTTCCGCTATTTTTTTCGTAAGCCGAAAATTTCGTAACCCGAAGCGCTTTTCCCATTGAAAATAACTAATGCGTTCCAAGACCTCAGACTGAACCTGCAAGTCAAAACAAAGGCACAATAGAGGCCTTTTAAGCTAAGTACCCTACAATACAATGT